>NW_010139844.1:3059-13889 GCF_000699245.1 Pterocles gutturalis | reverse complement strand
TGTTGCTGGGTTTTTCTCCAGGAGCAGCAGCTGCACACACTGAAGCTCTGCTTTCCTGGGAAGTGGCTGGACATCACTTACTGAGGGGAAGTAGAGAATAGCATCTTTGTTTACCTTTTGTTTCTGTGCATGGCCCTGGCCTTTGCTTTAATTAAACTGCTTTTATCTTGACCCACGAGTTTTTCATCTTATTCTCCCCCTTTATTTTGCTGAAGGGGGAGTGATAGAGGGGCCTGGTGGGCACCTGGCATCCAGCCAAGGTTAACCCACCACATATGTATGAAGTAAAAACCCCTTAATTTTGCAAATAATATTTTGTCATTTCAATTAATTTGCCTTGTTATTTTATCTGAGATTGTTTTTAGTCCGGATTTTAAAAAATTAATCAAGTGTCTCTTTTATTGGGAATATACCAGTGGTGCCTTTACCAAACTTGTAATGGTCTGTAAGCTAACTTAGGAGGGCAGCAGACTGGTAGTAATGAACTGTTGTTGTATGCTGTGTAGCCAAAGCACTGAAGTTGTCATCAGATCCGTTGCTCCATCAGGATTTTGTGTTTTAAAGGCTAGAATAGAGGAGGATTTTCTGTCCATATGGATCCCATAGGGGAAATCAGAAAGAGCTGAGTCTTCCAGTGATGAAAAAAGGAAAGGGAAGAAGACCATGGAAGTCCCCCATTGTAGCACTTTGCCTGGGGTATTCTGTCCACTGTGGCAGACAATGAGAAAGATTCCTAGGCTGTCACTCACCACAACTCTCAAGGTTTAAGGTAGAGATGCTTGAAGCATATGCCTGCAATAGGAGAGTGATTCTCTTGAATCACAAGAGAACTTGTGCAAATCAAAACCTCAAGTACAGTCCCCAGAAACACCTCCTGTGCCAGCCTCTTTAGTGCCGAACAGAAGGAGGAGAGTACTTCTTCTGGATGTATCAATGAAATAGAAAATTGCAGACAGAGTAAAGCTTCCTTGTTCCCAGTTTTCCTCCTGGGTTTTTGCTGTCCTCTGTGAGAACAGGGAAGTTAGATTTGCACCAGGGAGTGGCAGTTCCCTCCTTGTGGCTTTCTGCAGCACCAGGACGATGCTCTGCAGTGGCAGAGACTCAAAGGCGGTTACTCCAGTGAGGCTCCAGCACTTGCAGTTCTGTACACGACAGAGATGTTGCCTGAGGTAGGACTGCACTTCCTGCTCTGCTCTGCAGTTGTCCAAGTGGGTGTAACCCCACTGTCCTGTCCTTGTGGAAATCATTGCAGAGGCCAAGACTGCCGTGAATAGGTCTGGTATGTTTTGCTGAGCCTTAGAGAGTATGGGTTTGTTTACTTCCAAAAATATTACCTTGATATGTATACAAAAGACAAAATAGGGTATGGCTGTCTGAGGCTGAACCCCAGAGGAAATATGCAGGTGGTAGAAGCCAAGTGTGATGTGTTGTCTCTGCTCTTTAATCTCATGTCTCCTCACACCAATAATGCAGAAATTGCGAGGGTTTTCAGGTTGCTAATGAAGCAGGGGTATCTTATACACCACTGGAAGTGAGACACCACTTCAGCTGTTAAATAGAAATTTCACAAACCTCAATCAAGTGTAATGAAATTGTTCGATTTAACAATTTTCTCCTTTATCTGAGTGTGGTTATTGTTACAGCTTTGTGTTACTTTTGACATTGCAGCAATCTTTTCTCAGCAGTAGGAGGGGTTTTGAACACAGCGTTTTCTTCCTCTTACAAGGTTAGGAATTCCACTTCTCACATTATAGCTCAATCCTTTTATATATTGCTAGTGGTAGCATAGAAGAGGTCAGCAGATAGTAATAGGCAGAGAGTTATTGCACTGAGCTTCTGGCTACTAGCTGATAGATGCCCTTGCTCTGACTTGGTGAGTGATTACCAGAGAGTTTGGCACTGGACTGGTGCCACACTTAATTGTGACTTGATTCATGGGACTGAAATATGTCACTAATTTAATTCAACTATTTCATTAATCTGATTGAATTGCATCCAGCTGTTAGAGGTGTATGAAAGAAAGGCACCTGACACACAAGGCAAGAGCACCGGCCTCTGCATTAAACTATAAAACAGTCATTAGGACTTCTAATGCTGAGATTGAATTGCTCCATAGAAATTTGGTTTCCAAGCAAAATACTAATTATCTGTAAGCTTGATGAATGTCAAGAATTAATTAAAACATTTCAGTGGCCTGTGTGGGTTTTAAATATTGTCATTATTGCCCCAATGTTTTTAGTTCTTACACTAATTGCTTTTTAGAGACCATGAATGGAATTATCTTCTGGAGTGACTGAGTGACTGATATTCATTACATCATCGAAAATGGGCCTCCTGGCCTCTGGATTTCCCTGTTGTTTTTTTTTCTAAAATTTATCTACTGTTTTTCTTCCACCTTTGTTTGTGAATTGCAAATGTTAATATAAGATCAGTGATTTTAGACCCAAACTTTATTTACAGCACTTCTAGTTTTTCTTTCTTAGCTGTACTCTGGAGGCCAGCACACCATTGTTACCTACTTTCATTTTGGCAACAGGAAAGTAGCTACAGTTCCATCAAATAATGTTTTGGTTTTAATTAAGTAGGACGTCAGCCAAAATCCATTATTATTTTGTCCAGTTAATGAAAGGCCCGCAACAGTTTAAACATTTGGTACATGACACATCTGCAAGATAACAAACATGTTGGAAAACTATGAATTGAAAGGAAATTCATAATCAGGATCAGCTTTTTGTTGTTTCTTGAATATGAACTTAATGTAAAAATAGCTAATTTTTTTATGTTGGAATTGCAGATGCATAGTGTAAACTGCTCATATTCCTTGTTTCTGATGAGTGTCTCCACAAGTTTGGCTACATAGCAAGGATGAATGTCCAACGTGCGATGTTATAGACTGTGGACATATGTATGGCAAATACATGAAGTGACATGACATGGGAAGAGCCTTAGCACTTGGAGGGCTTGTAGGGAGGCTCCTCTGAGTGTCAGGCAATGCCAGAAACCACAAATTCCCAGGCTAAAGCTTGGTGCCATGCCCTGTCACTTGCTTCATGTGCAAGCACAGATGATAGTCCTCAGTGCCTGTTCCTTGGGACCACAGAGGGAGAAGGAGGGGAACGCTTCACCATGTGTCTGTGCGATGTAGGTGGTGCCTGGGAGGCTGCTGAGGTGGGGAGAATTGAAAGGATCCTTTATAGTGCTGTGTTGTTGATGTGTCTGCATAGATGTGATGAATTCACTGTGCCAGCATGAGCTCAGCTGTGTTGTTTCCCATAGCAATCAGTTTGGATCTCAGTGGCTCAGATTCAGGACCTTTTGCAGAAGGTTAGGTTAGTTTTTACCCTGAGGCTTGAGTACAGAAATAAGATTGTGATTTAATTTTTTTTTTCTGAGGAGGTTAGATAGTGATTGTGTGATAATAGCGTTAAGTATCATGTCTCAGAAGTCGAGAAAATGCTTGTTCATTATCCCTTCTTTGAAAGCTTTACTTTAATAATTAATTATGCAATAACTCTTCCCCTAGTGAGAAATGCATTCAGTATTGTACTTCTTAAAATAAACTATTTTTGACTAGTAGTCTCAATGCTGATTGCCTGGCACCATAACACAAATATATCCTGAAGAAAGCAGCTATTTGGTTTAACAGTGCTGTAAGAAGCTCCGTTCCATGTTACTTGATACTGTCTCTCCCATCACAAATTTTCCTGCCCAAGGGTGTACCAAGTGGCAATAAATGCCTATCAGTATACGTGTGCGTCACATTTTTTATTGAAGGTATGATCTGCTTAATGTGTGGAGAAGATGAATGTGGTCAAGATATACAACTCCTTTTGTGTATGTCATTGTAAAGGCATGATGTAGAAGCTCAGAGCAACCACGTAATTGAGAAAGCAGGTCTGAGGATATGTTTCAGACAGTGACAGTCCAGTAGTTCATGGTCAATCTGTTCCATTGCTGTATCTCCAAAGGGACGGTGGAGTGCCCAGCTTTTGTGGCTCTTTAAAACACTGAGCCTACTGAAATCAGTTGTAAATTAGGCAGATGTTAAAGACAGGTGAGTGGTTTGCATTGAATAAAAATTCGTAGAAGGAAATCCATAAGATGCTTCTCTGAAAGGTACACCTGACTTCTCTCTCTCTCTTCTCTCTCCTCTTTTTTTACACAGTGCCGGTCCTAAAGGAGATAACATTTATGAATGGAGATCTACTATACTTGGACCTCCAGGTTCTGTATATGAAGGAGGCGTTTTTTTCCTGGATATCACATTTTCATCTGACTATCCATTCAAGCCACCAAAGGTAAGGGTAGGGTTTTTTATTGTGTTTATCATTTTCTCACATGTGAGAAGAATGTAACTTGTGGCGAGCGAGTGCTCATCACTTTCTCAATATCAAATTTGTTTATAGTCTCTTGAAAACCTCAAGGTCCAAAATCTTGGCTTGCAGTTTCAGAATAATTGTCTGTCTAATTTATTTCCCAATTACCACAGTCACTGCTGATTTCCAAGCTTTACCAAGTGATAAATTAGATGATAATTCTGATCAAGAGTTAAGATTCAAGAAATTTTAATTTTAATAGAAGACAGTGCAGGACCTTCTTATGCTTCCTTCTTTTCATTCCAGCTACTAAAAATATATGTGTAATAAACTATTTTCTGTTATGAACCAGATTCTGTATTATATATTTTCACATATTTTTAGTAAAATAACATAAAGCTAAAATAAGTTTAGATAGACAACTAGAGTGTTATATTGTGAGTTCAGATTGAGTAAATTACTGTGATGATTTCCATTATTGTGAAATGTCAATTTACTACTGCAGCCTTGTTTGATAATATTTTTAAGCAAAAGCTCTTACTATTAAATGAAACTAATCTTAAGCTAAGATTTCATTTCCTTGCTTAGAAATAGTATGCAGACTTAAGAAATTATAATTTACTAATGGGTATCAAAGAAGATAAAGGTTGTTCCCTTCTCCCCTCCCTAAATGCCAAATTATGGCTCTTGACCAAGTCACCAGAAAGGACACTGCTGACGTTTGCAAAGACTAATACATTTACCACACAACATTTCTACAACTCATGGCTCTTGTGTCTATTACATTGTTGTTATAAACCAGATACCTTTTTTCATTCCCAGAAGGATTACAGCATAAAGAATAATATACTCTCAATGTATTTCGCTCTTCTCTGAAGCCCACAAAATTCTCTGAGAACTGGGAGCGCCCCAGACACTGCTGCTGCTCAGAGACAAGGGGCAGCACCCCTGGGCAACACTGGATGACTCTGTCTCTTATGCTGTGATTCTAGGTTACTTTCCGCACCAGAATTTATCACTGCAACATCAACAGTCAGGGAGTCATCTGTCTGGATATTCTGAAAGACAACTGGAGCCCTGCTTTGACTATTTCAAAGGTTCTGCTGTCCATTTGTTCTCTTCTGACAGACTGCAACCCAGGTAAAGAGCTGATGGTTTACTGAGTGTCCACTCTTAGTTGTTTATTTGCCATGGAATGTAATTTGCATAGTTGGTTGTATGCAGATTAAATAAAAATTAGTATTTTTAAAGTTGGGGATTAAACACTCCTGCTTGGATGTGGTCCTACATTTGATGGTGTTTTTCACTCCTGTGGCACAACAGAAAATAAATAGCATTAAGCCCTTTTTTTCCCCAAGGACCGGTGGAGAAAATAATCTGAGGTAATTGAAGGTCTGTATTGCAGGAGCTCCGGCAAGTGAGTGGTCAATCCAGGAAAGCAGCAAAGTTCTCTTGAGTTAAAACTCATAAATCCTGCAGGTCAGAAGTGGGTGCAGGAAGTCCCTTCTCTTAAGACAGCAATTGGAACATTTAATCTTGCAACTGTGAGGGGGATGATGTTCAGAGAGATTTTTCTCTTTTTCAAAGAGAGTTTCTTGTTCCTCTTGGGAAAGGAGGAACTCCACTGGAAGCAGTACAGTTTCTCAGCGACAAGTGTGTGACTGGTGTCTGTGTCGTCAGGCAGTGAATGCTAATTGCCTGCGGTCAGGGCAGGAACTGAGCAGTAGTGCTAAGATGACAGTTCATTTAGAGAAGGCTGGTAATGATCAGGGAGAAATGGATTAGCCTCTTTGATACAAAAGTTTGGTGACTCCTGAAGCAAACTGGATCCCCTTGGTGTGCATCCTGCAGTGCTGATACCCTAACACACGCTAGTCTTGTCCTAGTGCTGTGACAGGAGTGTGCCAGGCTGTGCTCTCTGAACGTTGCCTGTACCCAGCAGCCCTTCCAGAGGGGTGAGAACAGGGCACCTGGCTGGGACACCATTCATTAACATGCAGATAACCACAGCAACTTTGTCTGTTTTCTTTTTCTGTTCATTGTGCCTTGTGTGCTTTCTCTTGGAAATGTTTTGTATGATAGAAGCCCCATGATACCTCACAGCATTTTCTGGCCGAACAAAGATTTATATTTTGGAAGAGATTCTGTGTTTTAAATCATATGGTGGTTGAGGTGGGGGGAAGAGGGCTCGTTTTTTTGTTTTGTTTGTTTGCTTTTTTTGTTGTGGAGTGGTTTCTAATGCATCTTCTCCTGCCTTTTGCAGCTGACCCTCTGGTTGGAAGCATAGCCACTCAGTACCTGACCAACAGAGCAGAACATGACAGGATAGCCAGACAGTGGACCAAGAGATATGCAACATAAATGACAAACTACTTGTGCAGTGTGAAGGTGCAGAAGGCAACTTTGCAGTGTGCAACAAATCTTTATAGCCTTTACAATACGGACTTCTGTGTATATGTTATACTGATTCTACTCTGCTTTTATCCTTTTGAAGACTGGGATACTGCCCCCCAAAAAGGTAAATGCTATCAAGAGTAGAAATTTGTAGCTGTAGATTAGTTATGTTTAAAATGCCTACTTGCAAGTCTTGCTTCTTTGGGATATCAAAATGTATTTTGTGATGTACTAAGGATACTGTTCCTGAAGTCAACCAAATATTATAGTGCATTTTAGCCTAATTCATTATCTGTATGAAGTTATTAAAGGTAGCTGTAGATTACTAGGAATTATGTCATTTGTATTAAACCCAGATCTATTTCCAATATGTGGTACATGCTGTTGTGAAAACTGTTTTAACTTTTACCTTTGTCAGTTTGTAATGAAAGGATTTCCTTTTTCCCTTTGTAGCTCAGAGAGCACCCAGTGTATCATCTCAAACACAATAAATATGTTCCCCAAGGAGTAGTTTCTTTGTTTTCCTATTTTAAATTAATATTCAAATAAATTTAATTATAGTAACAAGGCAGGGCCAATGTATCACAGTTCCCTGTGGATAATCTTTAAATTAATATACATAAGCAAGGCTTGCTATTAAATGTTTAATGCACACCTGTGGATTAAGTTTTCCCTGTTTTGTTTTTTTACAGAACAAATGTCATTTCTACAACTTCCTTAAATATAATACTGTTCGGCTCTTTCTCAAGTTGGAATGAGAGTATTGCATACCCTTACTCCAGAAGTCAGTGTAGCTGGTTGCTTCAGGGCCAGTCCTGCTCTCGTAACAGGCTGCCTGAGTCTTGCTACTTTTTTTTTTTTTTTTTTTTTTCAGGATGAGGGCCAAGTTAGAGATAGTCTCGTGCTTTTGTTTCTGAGTAAAGCAAGTTGGACTTGCTGATCTAGAGAACTACAGTTATCCATTGAAAATGGTCTTCCAGAACATGATTGAACACTATATCATCTGTCCAGAAAAGAAAATAGTAGAATAAATTTAATCAGATTTTTATGACATAAAAACACTTATGGGGGAAATGAATCTTTTGTTAGTGAAAATGAAATCTGTAAAGTTTTTAGACTGCGTATCCCCCCCCCATTCACTTTCTGGCTTGGAAATTTTGTAACATCTGTAAGTAACAACGTTATACAGCTTTATAGTACCTACAGTTTAAAAAGTAGAGTCACTAATAGTTTTATAATTTAAGCTTTTATAGGTTGCCAGTCACAATGTTGATTGTTAAAAAAGAGACTTGATCCCTTTAAATGATTTTTTAAATTACACTTAATTTTGAACTTTACAGTCTCCCTTACTACCTGGTATTTTTGGAGATAACGTAGCACTTCCATCAATAAGATGCTCTGCTTATTTAATATATGAAAACTGAATGTTAAGTTTAAATATTAAAGCAATAGAAAAAATGTTAAAGATTTAGATCTAAAGTTAGCCATCACTATATAGGTCCCTGTTTTTTGTATCACATAACCTTTGACCATGGATTGTCACCCTACTTTAAATATTTCTACAGATTCCTGAAGGTGGCTTGAAGAACTGCATATCCCAAATATCTCAACCTAGAAGCCAGTCTCTCTTAGTAACTACAAGATAGCTTTAGAGTTCAGGTTATAAAGTGCAAAAGAGAATGAGAAACAGGGGATCTAGCAGGTGAATATGCCTAAGTCAGGTAACAGCCTAATGCCTGGAGATGAAGTGCTGGAAATCACTGCTGCAGGTGACCAGAGTTTCTCATTATGTCATTGGACATGTGAGAAGTAGCACAGATTGGCAAAGAAACAAGGGGATATCACATCCTGGCTGGACATCCAAAGTCTGTTCACTGCTGACTATTAGCGGACTTGGGGGTGACACGGTGCTCGTACACCACTCCAGTGACTTTCCAGTGAAGAGCAAACTATGTCTTTCACAGGTTAACTGTGTTGCCTACAGAATTTACATATATTTATATCATAAAATATTATGGTATAAAAATACAGATTTTAATCCTAATTTTAATGTATTTTGGTTTTGTATTGCACCTACAACTTCAGATTCCTAGGTGTACAAGTGGGATGCCTTGTTAGTGTTTGCCCCATCTTGCCTTCCTTGCAATTGGATCCTTTACACTGAATTCCCATCTTTTTTTTTTTTTGTTGTTGGTTTGTCATGGTTTTGTTCCTTTTTAATGTAGTTTTTTGTGTGTAAATTTTATATTTACTGAAGTAAAGGTTGTTTTTGTGTAAACATTTAAACTTTAAGAAAATAAAAGAAGCTAATTTTGTTTCTCAAGTTCTCTCTGCTAAACCATGCAGTAGGAAGAAATTTGTATTGTTAAATAAATCAATTAGTTGTTAAATGAGAATGTGTGTCTGTTTTCATGGGGAGGGGAGAAATCCCTGCTGAAAATATATCCAAAATACCAGTTGCAGAGAGCATCTGGTGTTTTCAAACTATTTCCTTCCTGGCTGTGCTGGGGTGAATAATGGACGCTATCAAAGCACAGCAGTGATCCTATTTTACTGTTCTGATTTTCAGTTCCATCTTCTTATTGCCAATCACTGGGCTCTGTACTTAGGAAAAAGTGAATTTAAATGACTTTTTTTTTTTTAAAAGACTAGCTAAAGATAGTACACATCCCCTCTCCATTTTGGATGATCTTCTTATTGCCAATCACTGGGCTCTGTACTTAGGAAAAAGTGAATTTAAATGACTTTTTTTTTTTAAAAGACCAGCTAAAGATAGTACACATCCCCTCTCCGTTTTGGATGGGCTTTTCTTGTTCTCTTGTCTTTGGGATTTGAGGGGGGAACACTCTCAGCTGGCTGGGAAGGTACCTGAACTGAGCTCCATGATCTCGCAGCACTAGGAGTGCTTGCATGGGAACCGGCTGTCCCAGCCTTTGAGCTATGACACTGCTGAGGAACAGAGAAGGCCAAACCAAATGAGCAGACACGATCACATCTCTCTGCTTTTTAGCTGAGGTGGTGGCTACGTTCAGAACAAATTTCTTTGTCATACCAAATGAGAAGGGATAGGTGAATATAAACATATTAAATATAAATATATTAAATGCAATGGAAGGGCAGATACATATCTTGTTGTTCCTGTACTAATATGTTCTCTGTGAACTGCTTCATGTTCTGTGATACCTTAGTGATGTGTGGGGTGCTTTGTGTGGAGACAGTCCTGCTTACTGATCAAGATTGAGTAGCGATCGTTTGAAGTCTATAGCCGGGAAGGGATTCATACGGGGCTAGAAAGCAAGACTGCAGGGTAGCCTGAGCTATGGACCACACTTGCACAGCCTCATAAAGAAAGCAGGAACCAAACCAGGTCTGGTTCGTGCTCTGCTCCCTCCCTGCCTCTTGGGAGAAAAGGAAACTCTGCCATGCTTTACTGTACACTGGCTCCTGCTCTGTACCAGCTTATTTGTGGCCATGGGTATTGCAGAAAGTGAGACCAAGGTCTTCCCTTTCTTCACCTTCATCTGTGCGAACCAGATTTGTGGCCTCACAGCAGCGTCCCCACTTGCCTGCACCACTATGAGCGAGCTATAGGGCTCAGCTGAGGGGCTCTGCGCTGGCTGGGTGCAGCTCTGAGCTGCGGGCCTGTCTGCCACTGCTGCCGTGGCTTCCCCATGGTCCTGCCTGGGCCACCACAGCATTGTAGGGGAGGACACTGCAGACCACAGCAGCTTCTACATTGATCTTGTGGTCTTCCCCTGGAGTTTCATCTGTGTGGGCGCCAGCAGCAAAGGAAAGGCTCCTGACTCTAGGCTGAAGAGCAAATTCCATCTCTCCTGCATTTTCTTCATCAAAACTCAGCACTGCATATTTGTGCGAAAGCAAGAAGGCCTGTGCAGGCATCCTGAACTGAAACAGCTTCAAAGGACAGCGACAGTAGCATGACTAAAATGAGATTTGATTCAGCCATAAACCAGCATTGTATTTCTGCAGCCTGTGCTACAGCCAGGGAAACATGCATTTGAGAACTCAGCGCTGCTTTGTGTACGGCATCCCTTCAACCTCTGCGTGGTGGCACCGCTTGCATTTGTAGTGCATGGTAACTGGTAACTCCTGAGGCTGA
>NW_010139844.1:0-3046 GCF_000699245.1 Pterocles gutturalis | reverse complement strand
CAACCCAAAATGGCTGGAGAGGATCGCAAGACAACAGGAGAGTTTGTGTAATAGAGCAGAAGTTTTAAAGGGAGAAGTGAGGCAACAGTGTGGCTGCTTGTACTGCTGCCTGACCTTGCTGATGTTGATGATAATTAGACATATTCAACTGTAGCCAGGGTGGAAGAGAAGATAATGCACTTGGAAGATAATTGCGGGAATGTTTGCAGCGCATAGGGGCTTTTGCTTTTTTATCCTTAAGGAGGGAAACCTGCTTCAGCTTGTCCTCCCCCAGCTCTCTGCATGCATGTCTCTCTGGTGTGCAGTTATGACTACCTCTGTTGCTGCGTAGAACAGAAAGCATCCAACATACTAGCAACGATTTGGGGGGGATCCGTAAAAATAAAATCTGCCAGGAGTGGATAGAGTAAGAGGCATGGTGTGAAAAATATACATATCTCATCCATCCCTCCATGTGACTACATTGGAGCACAGGCTCTGCATCTATAGGGATGTGAGATGTGGTGGGGCCAGGTGCATGGATAACAAATACATGTAGTTGTATCTTTCGTTGTTGTTGCTACTGCTCTTCTGCAGGTAAGCTGTGGACAGCCCTATTTGTTTATGTAGTGTTTCCAAGTATTGAGAAGCATTTTGTAACTTTGTTGTCCAAGATAAACATGTCTTTGAAGCATCCTAAATTACCCTCTAGAACATCCTTTGACAGTGAATGCTACAGTTCAATTACGGACTGTGTGAAAAAATACTTTGTTATGTGATTATTTCATGTAACCTGCTATGTGAGCACTTCATTTTACGTCTCCTAGTTTTGTACTGTGAGAAATAATGAATAATTGCATCTGTTGTCCTCTTTGATCCCATTTATGATTTTATGTACCATCATTATTATGAGCCCCTAGTAACCTCTTTTTTTTAGGCTGGAAAATCCCCATTTATTTAATCTCTCCCTGTATGGAAGATGCTCTGATTATCCTGGTCACCCTTGTTTGTGCCTTTTGTAATTCTGCTCCAGATAATTTAAAGGAATGAGAGCTGCATACTGTATGGAAAAGGTGAATTCCCAATTCATCTGGAAAAATGTTTCTGGTTTGGTCAACTTGCCTAGTAATTCAATATGCTCTGCCTTTTTGACCATTGCTTGTTGCTTAACTGAAGTCTTCATTAAGCTGTGTTCAGAGATGCTGGAATCTCTTTCCTGAGCAATAGCTAATTTAACCTTTTATGTAGGTCTAACAAATTTGTCTTTCCCAATATCTGCTGCTTTGTATTTATCATCACCAAATTAATCTGTGATCTTATCTCCCAGTTCACAGTGTCATGAAATCCTTTATGACTCTTGGCAGTCAGGTTTAGTTTAGTTTGCCTTGAATATTGATTCTGTGTGTGTGCTGCATGCACCAGGGGTGGGAGGTAACAGCAAAAGTAATAGCAAAGTGCACTGGACAGGTCTGTCTGCCAAGAACTGATGGGTCCCCGAGGACAAATTATCATCTGGCTTCTGAATGGCACAAATGAAAGCAGCTGCCAACTGTTTTCATCAGTCTGGGCTTTGTCTCCCTCTACAGAACAAATGTCAGGTCATTATTTAAAGAGGAGCTCAGCGTGGGTAAATTTTACGGAGCGCTGAATGAGCTGTCATCCTGGAGATTAGTTTTCTGGGATATCATATAGGTAGATGGGGTGAATCACAAATCCTGTGGGAGACCATGTCTCTGAACACAGCAACTGGATGTATCTCTGAAGGATACGGTTGGGTTGGAAATCTGCAGTCTAGCTGCTCGTCCATGGAGGCAGGCAACAGTGGGGCTGGAAATCCAGAAGCGATAAGTGAAAGCAGAATGAAGCTGTTAATGTGTGTGATGGCATTTCTTATACTGAGAAAGGCAGCTTCTTGCAAGCGGAGAAGTCTATGGTTGTGTTTATGTATTCCAAAATTTTAAGCCTGTGTACATTTGTGAAACGTGGAACCAAGCTGGTACTCTCCTAACTGCATGCTAAATAAAGAGCTTACTGGTACTTATGGTTCCTAATTTATAGGCAGTGGAATTAAACTGACATATTATTTTAAACTTGTTGTCAGTTTCTGGTGTTAGTATGGTCTATGCTTTTCTGACGTCGACTGGGTTTCCCTGTTAGCTGGGAAGCTAATGTGCTGTCTTTTCACTGCTGGAATGATTAGTTATTATATATAGGCAGCATTCTTCATTCTATTCACTTCTGAGTGGTGTTGTTTCCAGCCTATTTTTTTAATAAGTATGGATTTAGTGAAGAACTAAAAACATTAAGTTATCATTTAAGCTTAATTCATTGATTTAGTTGATATTTTACTGTAAAATTGCCTGAGTTATCTTTCTTAAACAGGGTAAGATTTAAATTACATAGTAGTTCTTCTGGAAGATTATGCTGTTCATTAGTAGGATGTTACCTAGTTCAGTACATTATATACATAAATACTGAACTCTGTTTTCCTTTGCCTACTGCATAATATTTGATGCAAGCATTTATAAACTAGCAGATGGAATAAATTAAAAAGATTAAGTACTGTGGAGTTTGTTGGAGTGAGGGATAAGGAAAATAGAAACTGTCAGGTATGTAAAAAACATCAAATGCCTGAACTTTGCATTAAAGAAAAACTAAAGTTAGGACAAATCAAACCAAATGCTGGCCTTTCTGTATCAGTTCATTTCCCACATTTCCATGTGGAAATGCAGGAAGTACAATCAAATAAATAGCCAAATAAACACCAAAGCAAGGAAGTAGCCAAATAAAACATTAGAGAAGTTTTCACTTGAGCGAGCTTTTTTAAACCCACCTGTAGCGGCGGTGCTTCCTACTGAGCCATGCAGAGCTATCTGCAGGTGCCTGCTTTTTGGCAGAGCTCAGCATCTCAGGCTGAGCTGATTCTGCAGCTCCCCTAAAGCCTGGCTAGAGGGGCGGGGGCTCGCTGTGCCCCTCCGGCCCGGTGGAGGAGCTGGGGGCCCGGTGCCAGCAGCGATCCCGCAGCGGGGGCTCCCGCTCCCACGCCAGTGCGGTCACACACGGCCCG
>NW_010139843.1:1850-16779 GCF_000699245.1 Pterocles gutturalis | reverse complement strand
ATGAGGAGATGGAAAATTTTAGTTGTGTTTCACATCCAGAGCGAGAGAGGCGTTTGTAGGGCTCCCCCCTGGCACTGACAATAGTTTACACATAGTCATCGCTGCCCCAGGAACAATTGTGGAAACTTGGACATCCTCGGGATGAAGAAGAGATTTTCTCAACTGGTTCATCTCAAAACTATGCAAATATTTAACAGTCCTGCACTGTAACTGTGCTATATTTTTCCCGGGAGGAGACTGACCCATGCATGTCTGCCATTGATATTAACCGCTGGGATTTACTTATAAAGAGGAGAATGGTGGGGCACTGACACTTTGCCATGCTCTGTTCTCAAGGTCCTTTGTAAGCTCAGGGGCATACATTGGTGTAAAAGCTATAAGGATTCATCACTGTATTCAAGATGGTTCAGGTTAGGGTTGCAATGGCACTATACATCTATAAACTCTAACCTGAACCATCTTGAATGAGTTATATTTTGCCCTATTTTTTTGTATATGTGTGTATTTGCAGCCATCAGTTTTCTGTGAGGAAAGGAGACCATGGTGAAAGATTAATAACATTAACAGAAAGATAGTCACCTTAAGGTTATGCCATTTAGCACAGAATTGCAGCAACAGAAGTAGAAAATTCTTAACTGCAGTATATTTGGCTTTAGCAATTAAACAGAGAAATGACCTCGAAAAAGCCACTGGCTAAAATGGATGTAGGCTCCACAGATGTAAATAACTGCACCTGTTGAAAATGCAGTCCACATGGACACATACTACTCATATGGTCATCAGTTAGCAGAGAACTTTCTTTAAGAGTTTATATTGTTCATAAACTTTAGAACAAATGCTTTGGATGGATGTTTTCCAACTTTCCAAGTTAGCTGTAATTTTTTAAAATAACTTTTTTATTGATGCAATAATTCATTTAGGCCATCATTAAAACATTTTTGTCTGTCCAAGAGTTTGAGTGTGGGCATAGGGTCAAATGGGTGGATTGAAGGACATAGTCTCTGCAATTTTTCAACCCATCTGAAAAAAACCCATAAGACACTTTGTTGTTTTCATACCTAGGAAAGTTTTTCAATTAGTCAGTGTCCTGCATACAAATCATAAGGTTTTGACCTGTCATTCAGTATTACTGCATATCTCAAGGATCACTAAAAAAAAAAGAGACATATTTGCTAATTTGGAATGTTGAATTGTTCCTGGAATGGTTTCTGCGGAACTACAGCCCCCCTTAAAATAAATTTCTGAATCACACAACACTATTGCAGCTAGAAGAATATTGGAAGCTGGTGGAATTTATAAACTTTATGAGATGAATCCCAGAATAGGCTGCTTATATAGCTGAAATGAACCATCATATCTGATGACCGTTAGAAGTGCTCACTTGAGCTTAAATACCAAGAAGACATCCTACAGAATAAAATTGCATGGGTACTACCGAGTTGTAAGGGTGAGGAAGTTACATGTGCAGAGATGGATAGGGATAGAGCCATGGCCCATTGCCCCCAGGGCTGCTGTATGAGAAATGCACACAAACCGAACAGCGACCTGGCACAGATGCACACAGGAATTCTGCGAGGAACTCCCATTACATGCAGAGGAGGAGTATGGCTCAGCTGGAAAGGGCCTGGTAAAGGCTTTCATGAGTCTTCTGAAAGTGCAAAGGCTCTGTTCCCCTTATAAATTACTATGAAGGGATTATCCAGGGTGGCCTAAAATTGCCTGGGGTTGTAGGCAGCCAAGCTGGCCTTGGAAATGTCACCCAAACTGTCTTCTCATTGAGCTTTGCTGTGTCTTTAGTAGACCAGGTCAGCTCTTGAACAGGAATATATGCTATTTGGCTGTCCATCTCACTGCCTTTCTTCTCCATCATACCAGCCTTAGGTATTTCATGGCTAATTTTAAAAAGTTTTTTGTGCTCCAAAGTCTTGCTTGAACTGAACTTTCAAACTGCAGGATTACCTTGAGAACTTGCTCTAAATGTGGATCAAAGTGTGTGCAAGATAGGAGCTGTTCTTCCCATTTTGAGAAGAGGAAAGGAAACATTTCTTCCCAGAAGCCAGTGCAAAAAAAAAAAAAAAAAAAAGGACAAAATTCCTCAAAAAATGTCAGAAAATGAGTCATGAAACTGAACTGTAAGTGCATGACTGCTCACTGAATGTCTTTGCCTGGTATCAAACACTCCCTTCTCCCTCCGTTCCTCACCACCCACCCTTTTTTAAAAAAAACTCGTGTAGTTATTCCAGCTGTGGTGTTAGCAATACTCTTGATATATTCCAATGTCAGCAAGATCAGAATCATCTGTGGGAAATGGTATTCTTTACGTATAGTTTCAACAGCAGCAAGGCTGTCAAATAACAGAGGCTGTCAGCAAGGAGCCTGCCTTGTGCAGAGCACTTAAAAACCTGAGGCTTAGGAGAAGCAGAGCACTGCTTTTGTGGTGTCTTCTGTTCAACTGCTTAGGCACATCCATTTATGTACATTTTGTATGTTTTGCTGGATGAAAGCCTGAGCTGCTAGAAGTGTCAGTAGTGAGCTTTTATCAGCTATGCTACTGTTCTCACCCTGCAGCATGAAAACAAGGGTTGGGATGGGTTTAAAATGCGGGCCAATGGTTTGCTCGTTCCATGATTTACAGACTTGTAGTCCTGGAGGATTCATGGTGGTCATCCTGTCCCCGCTCCCTGGAGAATTTCTGTGTTTTAAATTATAAGTCACTGGATCAGAACTTTTTGATTGAGATGGGTGCCCCTTGCCACCTGTATTTTGGATGGTGCTTTCATGAATGTGTTTGTTACTTGGCCTCTTTGTTCCTTGCATCAAGGGAGTAGTTGGACCAGGAGAGATGGTGAGATCCCCTCACATTCCTTTCTTCTCACAGCCTCTAGCTAGGAGTGATCTCCTTTTACATGGATGTGCTGCTGCCATAACAAATTTCACAATAGCCTGAGGGCTAGAAGTAATCCAACACTTGAGAGACCTGTAATCAATTTTTGCCTGTCTTGGGTATGATAATGCATTTGGACTCACCCCTGCGAAAGCATATTTTGTGAAGTTCTCTGTTCTGCTGATGTGCAGTAAATGTATTTTAAGGGGTCCAAGGCAATCTCTTCCCTTGTTTTGGGATTCTGACTGGGCTTAGATGTGAGTAAGATGCCAAGTTGCTGAAACAAGGGCAGTTCTGGGCATGACCAAAGTAAAATCATAGGTACTGAGGGGAGGTTACGTGAAAGGGAGGTGCCTTCTAGGTTTAGACATGTTCCTGGTTGGGTGGCAGCTGGGCAGGAATTACGATTTTGGATTTAAATGCCTGACTCTCATCTCAGTCCTGCGGTAGGTTGTGCACACCTTTTATAAGAGCTAGTCCCTGTAGGTTTCAATCAAGATAGAGTGTAACTGCCTTGGCTGGAGAGGCAAATAGATTAAAAACTTTAATTCTGCCAGACCTTGTACAAATCAAGCCACTCTTTTATCAATCCTTTTCAATATCAAATTCCTTGACAGATACCAAGCTGGACCACTGTTCTGTACCATTCTGCCAATTCTAGCATATTACTAACTGTTCAGGTGTCTTATCAGACCATAAGAACTAGTTTCATTAATGGGACTTAAATATCCACTCCTTGAGGCTTGCATAGGATGGGACTTTTTGTCACTGAGCTTTGCTGTCTTAAGTGTTTCACAGCCAGCCCTAGCTTATAGTTGTAGCATTGTGATAGCTCTGATAGTGTAAAGTAAAAAGCAAGGGGAGGTAGGGACATGAGGTGAAGAAGCAGCTCTCATTAAACTGAGGTAGTTGGAAAAACAGACAAGCTTTCCTTGAAGTTTGAAATAAAAGTGTGAATCTCTACATTTTATGCCATGTAAGTGTCTAAAGAGTTGGTGCCTTGTGATGGGGTCCTTCTTTCTCCCACTCGCAGTTGGAGGGGGAAGCTAGACAACAGATAAAACTGAACACTTAACACAGGTGACACCCACCCCTGGCCTCAAGTTGTGAGAGAAGCACATATAGAAGAACGTGCCCACTACTTACATGAAGCTCTAGTTGCTTCCATAGGCCTGCCCAATTTCTGCAGCAAATAAAACTTTTTATGTAGCAGAGGAAAGGAGCCAAGCCAAGCCAAGCCAAACATTTTGCATTAATCAGTGCTGAGTGTCTTCTCTGGAGGATGATTCAGAGCAGGAACCTATCTTAGCTCCTCTGAATTGCTTCTACAGAAGACATTTTCTTTTTGTTGCAATAAGCTTAGGAGCATTAGTGTTACCAGGCTAAAATTAGCCTTTATTAATTCTCCCCTCTGTTGTAAATCCCTTCAAGAAGAAAGCACCTCAGTTTTCAATGCATAACTGCTGGTTCTGTTTACTCACTGGAGGTCCTCAGCCCTAATTTTCATGAGCACAGTGTGCTAAGAGACAACACTGGTAGAATGTCTGGTGTTTGACCTTGTTCCATTTGCATTTTATTAAAAAAAAAACCAAAACACATGTAATTTTCCATGTATTTTTAAAAGAGAGTTAATGCAGCTTAACAGCAATAGTTTTGCCTCTGCAGGTGGGGGAACAAACACACCCTGTACAAATAATGGACTTACCGTTCTTTGGCTTCCACTAAATATGAGTGTGTGGTCTGAGGTCCCAGAGCTGCAGGGATGTTCTGAACTTTTCAGTCAGTGTAGGCCTAAGGGAGCTTTTTTGGATAGGTGGGGAAAAGCTTCTCATTTACTAACGTCAGAGTTTCTGTTAAGAACTTATTTCAGTTTATATGGTGAACAAGTAGGGTGGTGAAAGGTAAGATACAAACATAAAAGTTCTAGAGTCAGATTAGAAGGATTTTATGAAATAGCTCTCATAGGGAGCCAGATTAAATTTCTATGTGTTAAAATATGAAAGTCCATAAACACAAATCTGGGGTTAGTTCTGTATCTTAGTTGTGATCATAGAATCATAGAATCATTAAGGTTGGAAAAGACCTCAAGGATCATCAAGCCCAGCCGTCAACCCACACCACCTAACTCACTAAACCATGTCCCTAAGCACCACATCTACACGTTTCTTGAACACCTCCAGGGATGGTGACTCCACCACTTCCCTGGGCAGCCTGTTCCAATGCCTGATCACTCTTTCGGTGAAGAAATTTTTCCTAATATCTAGCCTAAACCTTCCCTGGAGCAACTTGAGGCCATTTCCTCTTGTCCTATCACTGGTTACTCTAGAGAAGAGGCCAGAACCCACCTCACTACACCCTCCTTTCAGGTAGTTGTAGAGAGTGATAAGGTCTCCTCTCAGCCTCCTCTTCTCTAGACTAAACAACCCCAGCTCCCTCAGGCGCTCCTCATAAGACCTGTGCTCCAGACTCTTCACCAGCTTTGTTGCCCTTCTCTGGACCTGCTCCAGCACCTCAATGTCCTTCTTGTGGTGAGGGGCTCAAAACTGAACACAGTATTCAAAGTGCGGCCTCACCAGTGCTGAGTACAGGGGCACAAATCTTCACGAAAAACAAGATGCTGAAATATTTTGTATGACAGAACTGAATCTTCAGCTCATGATTATAAATCTAAGGTCTGCAGTAACAAGAGGCAGGCTGGAATTAGAACATCTCACACTTTTTATTTATTTATCCTCATAACTTTATCATGATGATGGAAAGTCTGCTCTTGTTAAGAGCATTAACATTTTCCCCATTCCATAGAGGGGAAGAAGATGCATCAAAGTAGATGACCTGAATCAGATGTAAATTTTCCTACATTTGTTGCAGACAATGAAACTAAGTTTCTGGTCTCCTTTCTTGCCTAAATTTTCATTTGTAAATTGCTGTTAAGGGATCAGCTGGGGTGGTTTGTCCACATTTCAAACAAGTTGGAGACAAACTTCAGGAACCTACCCCTACATTGAAGATCACAGTTCAGTGCCATTGCCCATTTAGCCCCTGTTGTCCAACAGTGCTCTCAGCTATTGACAGTACCAGCTGTTGCAGAGCTTTGAGATATCTGTCCAAACTGTCAAAACAATAAAATCCAGAGAATACTTGCCAGCCAGAGTTGTCCAGGGCAGATTCACACCTCAGTATTGGAGAGTATGTATATATGCACGCTTCCTTCCACTCCTTTCATGGATGAAGTAAGCGTATTTGCCAAGCATCTAGTATTTTACCCTAAGCCTAACAGTCCATTTGGCATTTTCTTACAGTAAAAGCACATCTGTTCCAGAGAAAGATACTGCTGTAAAATATGTAAGAAACTAACAGCTTTAATTACTTCATTACAAGCTCACTTGGGTCTTGTAACAGCTAGAGATACAGTAAAAAGAACTAATTAATGACAAGCCTAAATCAAAATAACAGCAAACCAAACCATTCTACTTGATGGTCTGTGGTAGCTAGAGCTGGATGACTTCAGTAAGCTATTTAAGAATGCATATATGCAGGAGGGCATGACCTACAATGATACCTTTTTCTCTAGGTACTGGCCTCATTCTCAAAGTTTGGATCCAGACCTGAGTTCCCTCAAAGCTTAGGCTTTTATTGGGCTCCTTTTAGACACAAGGACTAGTACTGATTGATTTATTTTCTTTTTTTCTTAAATGAGCTCATCAAGGGGATATTTTTCCATGGAAAATATCTTTGTAAAAAACCTTGGATGTTGTAAAAGAAAATAAATCTCAAAAGAATTCAAGCCTAGCCTGACCAGTTTTTATTTTCAAAAGAGATATTTCCATTTTTAACATAGGAAAGGTATCTTGAAGAGCACATCTGAACAGCAAGCTAACTTCTTGCAAAAGAAAAAAGCTCCAGAGAAGCTTCCATGGGCACTAATCATGAAGATCCAATTTCAAAAAAGCCATATGAATCCTTCTCTAAATGACACAAGTGGTAAAAATATTTTTAACGTACAAAGATGTTCTCAATGTGTAAAGACTATACAGTGTCAGCTAGCTTCTGTAGGCCAATAAGCAAGAAAAGGAAAATTCAGCAGCTCATCTGTAAATAAAGCATGTGCCTGTAAAAAGAATAAAGCGTTTTCTTGAATGTAGCCAAAATTCTGCACCGAGAGACCTTCTGCAGAGAAAGCATTCTTCTGTATGGGCTTAATTACACACAGAGATACATAATTTTCTACTATACATAAGTTAAATGCAGTTGATAATAGTGGAACTGTATTGATGCTCATCCATTTCTTTTCTCTCTCCCACATTTTGGAAGAACTGCATAGTATTCTATGCTGTTCGGCATTTTAAGAGCTTTTTAAAAGGTTGAAAAACCTGAGAAAATGAAGTTGAAAATAGAAAAAAGCTGATATTTTATTATTTTATTATATCTCTCGCTTGGTAAGAAATCTGTGATATTTTAAAAAATAACATTCTAAATCATACAAACATTTTACAATTGCAACTTACCATCTGTATTTAAAGAAAAGAACAGCATAAGCCCATCAGAAGGCTAATGTAATTTTAATATACCTCTATGAATGTTCTGTTATTCTAGTCTTCTGCACCATGTTAGGTGCAGAAGGAGGAAGGGCTTTTTTTATGGGTTAGGCTTTAAAGGAGCAAATAAGCAACATGGAGAGTCAAGTCAATAGGTGAGGAGAATTAGATAAGGATATCAATGACACTCACTTGCCTTCTATAAGAGCTTGCTACCTAGTTAAAGTGCCAGCGTAGTGTCTATCATTTCAATATCACAATGTTCACACAGATAAATACACAGAAATAGGCAGCGTTGCATTTACTGCACCCCATTTTTAATAAAAAACATTTCTCATAAACAGATATTTCCAACTCTCACATAGTCTTGTATGAAAACACTTATAATCTTTGCTTTTACACGCACCCATATATAATGAATATACTAGAATTGCATGGCAACACTTAAAAATCTACATAATTTAGAAACTGATATTTTAGTTATCGGAAGTATTTTTTGCAGTGTATCACTCTTGCTGCCTAGTAAGTTAGTTAGTATTCAAATACTATAGAAATAATGCTTCAAACAAAACCAAACAAGTGCCATTTACAAAGGTACAAAATATACAGCAATGTTAACCTCTCATTAAATAAAATATACAGATTAGCTGATGTTCCAAATCATTAGCTAACACCTTATTTTAAGGGATAAACTTCTTCTAGGGGGCTTTTCCTCCCCAGTATAGGAGAATTACACAACAGTTCCTTTCCCTGTATGTTTATGCAATGAGTCATGCTCATTTTAACTGCTGATAACAAAGGACTGGGTTCATCATTCTGCATAGTGAGGGCCAAAAATGATCCCTGGTGAACTGCAGTAAAGTCAATGTGAAACCCTAGAGATCAGTTTCACCTAAGGTATCGCAGCCTACTCATCGAAATACTTAACAGTAATAATGCCAATCATTATCACTGTGGTGGCTGTTAAACCTCCACAAGAATTCTGCAATCTAGCAATCGACGTACCATTAAAATAAAGTGTTGCCAACATACTCGGCGTTTGCTCTGTTGTTAAAATAGCGAGCTATGAAAACTGCCTACTTATTCTTAAACTGATCTCCCTGAAAATAAATGAGTTTTAGAAAAAAAAATAGCATGTTCCCACTTAAACCAGCCATTGTAATTTAACAGTTTGGAATGAATGGTAAGTGCTTGTATGTTAGGTTAGCAAAGAGGTATAACACCAGCTACAATTACAGCAGTGTCGCATCCCTGATGTTCACTCTTGGTCCAGGCGTATATTAACCATGGCAAAGCATCGGCCTATGCTCTGAAAGAAGGGTACGACAAAGACATCTGTCAGGCTCTTCCATATAGTTTGCACTGAAGGCAAGACCATGAGACAGGTTTTCACGAAAGGCACCACAATCCTGTAAAAGAGAAAATGGAAGATTTGAAGATTGCTGCTGCTATAGCACGGGGAATCGGGAAAACCAAACACAAGTGTGAGATCTTATGGAAGAGGAAGTGATTTTATTACTCCAAATCTCTAAGCAAGTTGCTTTTACACTCTCACGTTCATTCTCCATCAATTTTGTTCACTCACAGCCCCACACCTGCACATGCAGAAGCACTGTGATGCGCGTGGTCCTCTGGCCAGGATCATTTGTGTGCAACATAGGGGACAGGAGAGACCAGCTTTCTTTTCATTGTGTCTCTGATTCTTCTTAATCGGCAATGCTGAGTTAACTTTTGGACGTGTCTTTTACAGGGGTGAACTGCTGCTGTTCTCTCCCCGCTGCTGGAAGGGCGGCTGTACGGGGTACACTGCAGCCTCGCTGCTTCCCCCGCTGTGGCTGGAGAGCAGAGTCACCTGCTAGGGACTCCTTTGTGCTGTGGGCACATTCAAGTGTGGGTTTTCGGGTCTCAACAGAAACACCATGTTCCTCAGTTTGATTGACTGGGAACAGTGGTCTTGATGATGTGTTCTTGCTCTGCTGTCTCTTTGGGTGTTTTATCCCTCTCTCTCTCACGCAACGCAAATGCACAGGCACACACACACATCTCCATTTGCATCTCATTCCTACCAATCTAACCTGGCTGTTACAAGGTTCTACAATGAAACAGAAACAGCAAAGCAATATCCAGTTACATGGGATTACTATAGTACAGAGATACGCTGAACCTCAGAAAAATGGGATCTTGCTGATCCTGTAAAGTTTGTCATTTGTGGGTGAGAAACTAACATTGAACAAGGTCAAAACTCCTGGTCAGGGGAAGGAACTTTTTATTCACGTGAAAGTGAATACTTGAAAGTACTGTGCTGTCATCTGCATTCATCTGGGAATGCTCTCCATATGTCCCAATTCCAAAACAATGTCATTAGTGGTGGCTTATGCCAAGCGTACTAACAGAGGCAAACTAGAAGTGTACATATGGGTGGCTCATGAGGGCCAGTGGATACATGATAACTCATCACACTATTTTAAGTTATTCTCCTATTTTAATAATTTACCGGCCAAAATCCCTGGTCATTTAACTAAGATGGATGTTCTTATTTGGGCGCAGACAAATTAAATGTATAAATAATTTATGTAACACTCAAGTGGTTCTAGAGCCAGGTTTTAAAAAAATCTCTGTGCCATATATAACACATTTATTTCCTAAATTAGGTAGAAGAATCTATAGCTACTCTTGATAAAGATAATAAACGCTGTTCTAGCTTGCTGTTGCATTCAAAACTTAAGATTTTAGTCTTGTGTCCACATAACTTCATTGCAGAACTCTCATTAACATTAGTTGGAATGACAGGAAATATTTAATTTACTATTTCATCAGAGGTCTGAAATAATGTGTAAGTATTGTGTATTTACAATGACTACCACTCAGAATAACAAAGTAGAAAAAAGCCTGGCACATTTAAAAAAAGTTGAAGCTTAGCAATGTAAAGAGTCAAAATGAGTTATTTTCAGTGTTTACCTAACTGGACTCTGAGCTTTTATCATACAATGCAAGCCATATACTAGTATGTCTATGCTGCACTCTAAGCTAACCCACATGGATTTAAACAAGAATAGTTTTTTCTAAAACCTTCTCTTCTTTTGTCTCTGCTGAAACAGCTAGTAATATACACACCATATAGAACTGTAAGCACTACTGGAATAATGTGTCTTTAGTTTTAAATTGAAACCTCTAAACTATGTGTTTTATAACCACCTAGAGTATCACTGCATATAGAATATATAATTTCTAGAGAATAAAATTAGGGCTTCAGGTGTTAGAATACAGTTGATAAACATCAGTAATGCAAAGTGAAAAAAATTGGTATTTCTCCAAGCAACACAGGGCAAACAGCAGAAACGGCTAGTCAGCTTGTGTTGACTTCATCCTTTTTCCATTTCAGTTAGTTTATAAAGGCTGTGTCACTGCTCCTTTGCTGCCATCTAAAATTAATTTGGCCTGTTTTTTTTTTTTTTTTTTTAATCTAACTGAATTGCAGAGAAGCAAAAAAGTCGACATTTCTAACGGACTCTCTGTCGACAGGATCACACAAAATACAAATTAAATAAATACCACACTATGCAGAAGTTTCACAGAAAGATGTAGTGAATCATCAGGATGTCATTAGGAAAGGCTGGAAAAGCAGTGATCATATGACTTGCATCTGCTGTAGAGGTCATTCACACAGTACCAGAACTCAACCTCTTTTGATAATGTTAAATATAATAAATATAAAAATGTTTTGGTAACGTTTTATAATCTTTTAACATTTGCTATCCAATTTTATGGTAAACGCATGCAAAAAACAATGTAGACTAACTCCACAGGAGGATATGTGTGTGAACCATGCTAGCAACCAAAGCTAATAAATGTAAACTTTCCATTTTAAAATAAAAATTGGTCTACTCAGATAACAATTACTCAAATACCTTTCCTCAGAGAAGAAAATCCTTTATACCCAAGGGAGGAGTAAAATGTATTTTCTAACTTTTAAATCTGTGAGTGTCTATATATAATTTATCTACATGTATATAAGTACACATCCTGTTCTGCATAGGATAGGTTATCCTACTGTGCAGCATTTCCAAATCATCAGAGCATGTGACATGCCTTCCATGGACTGACCAGGCACACTTAAAAAATAAATAACCAAGTGGCATTAGAAGCTATGTATTTGTTTTTGTGACCTGTCAAATAAACATTAACATATACATCCTTTACTTACAATGCTGTGGGTTTACCCCGGTCTTCAATTCTGTTCACAGAGATAGTAACTGCTTGCTTGAGAAATGTCTAACAGTGGAAGCAAAGTCAGTATATCCCAAGGACATCAACATTTACTGCAATATTGGTACTACTAGTGTTACCATATGGGACAGCACTGGGAAGAAAATCAAAGCTGCATTGAATTTGGCATCTAAGCGGAACCGTAGCCAAGGTATTTCAACTACCTATATGACCTCTCATTGAATCTTGAGTGTATATATATATATAAAATAAAATACCTATCCTTTCACTAAGTAGAAGGAATCACCTCTTTTGGGAACTGTTGAACTAAAAAGAACAAATTACCCCATTTTTTCCATCCTATCCTATCCTATCCTCTCTTCTTTCTGATTAAGCCATGACATCTACAAAACTATACTCACCAATCTTTCTCACTTTTGCTCACATTATTTTTTTCTGCTAATCCCTGAGATAACATTGTTGAGAACCAAACACCTCTTGGAAATGGCAGAGCACAATTTAATTCCCAGTGATAAGGGCATTTTCAGTTCAAAGCAGCTCAACTTTTCACAGAGTTGGGCAATGTGGTTGGAGTAGTCATTCACTATTAATTCAGATTCCTGCTTCAAAGTGAGGAATCACATCTTCTTCTGTAAAGTTTTAAAAAAATGGAACCTCAGACACGTCTTAATGCTATTTTTTATCATTTATATTGGATATTAGGAAAAATTTATTCACTGAAAGGGTTGTCAAGCATTGGAACAGGCTGCCCCGGGAAGCAGTCGAGTCACCATCCCTGGAGGTATTTAAAAGATGTGTAGACGTGGCGCTTAGGGACATGATTTAGTGGTGGACTTGGCAGTGTTAGGTTTATGGTTGGACTCAATGATCTTAAAGGTCTTTTTCAACTTAAATGATTCTATGATTTTCAAATGCTACACCATTCAGTGGTTAAATTACCTAATTCCAAGTATGCACATGTACTACATCATGATTTTGAATTAAAAGTCTTGCATGGCTCTACAATACAAGCAAACACTTGTGAACAGATGGCTAAATACTACTTAGCAGTTGCAGAGCTTCTTGTTGAGTCCCATTAACCCCTGGGATATTCATGAGTGAGGCAACAGATAACCACCAAGGCCTTCCAGGACCCATACACAGCATATGAAGTTAACTAAAACCAAACATTCTATATCCCAGGACCTGGGTAGACTGCGAAAGATAACATTAAAAAGGAAGCAAGAAAGCATCCACCTACTTCCTCTTCAGAAGCCAAGGGATATATACTGGACGTGAATAAAGAAGCACCAAAGCAACACCAGATTATAAGGTGGGTCTTTGTGGCATAGCTGTGCTGTAATTTCTGTTCATTTCAGCCAGCAGGGAGATGGCTTGGGGGTTGACTATGAGAGCAATATAAGTTGTGTAAATAGACCTGTGGAGGAAGAGGCAAGAGATGATGCATGTCTATATCTACTTCTCCGCATGCAAACCCCTGTCTACATCTTAGTGCTGTGAATGGAACTTTAAGCCACGAGTAGCTCTGAGTACCTACTGTTCCAGCTGATGACAAGAGCACAAAGCTGGCTGAGTCCTTTTGCTTTAGAGCCCATCTCAGACTCAAGACCCAAGTTATGGGTCCTCAAATCATAGAATCACAGAATCATTTAGGTTGGAAAAGACCTTTAAGATCATTGAGTCCAACCGTAAACCTAACACTGACAAGTCCACCACTAAACTCTGTCCCTAAGCACCACGTCTACACTTCTTTTAAATACCCCCAGGGATGGTGACTCGACTGCTTCCCTGGGCAGCCTGTTCCAATGCTTGACAACTCTTTCAGTGAATAAATTTTTCCCAATATCCAATTTAAACCTCCCCTGGCACAACTTGAGGCTGTTTCCTCTCGTCCTATCACTTGTTGCTTGGGAGAAGAGACAGTCACCCACCTCGCTACAACCTCCTACAACGAATACACAACATACCAGAACACTATTCACACAAGACTACAACAAAGCATATATGAGATTCAAGTGTTAATTTCCAAGGGGGGACAAACATGTGGCTTGGAACAAGAATCAGTCCCTCACCTATAATAAATATCATGTTTTTGCATGTGCTGCCTGGAAAACCAGCAGTGTTCTCATGTTCAAAAATCAATAACCTTAACAACTTCAATCTAAGGACATGTTTTAAAGCTTGCTAATATTCATGGAAAGATGTTAAAATTCAGTCTGACAAATTCTGCTACGTATAGTCTATGGTGAGAATGACAGCCATCAGTAAAGGAGAAGAAATGTGCAGAAATAGCCTTCCTTGAACTGGCTTGTATGTAGGTCAGCAACTTGCTAGCTGGCACAGTTTCAGCCTGTCAGTATCTTTCTTCAGGCAGTGTAAAACTGGATTCTGGCTCAAGCAGCCAGTTTGAGAACAGGAACAGAATATGCTCCAACTTTATAGGTAAAAATGAAAATTAGAAGTGTTTTATTACATATTTCTTACTCAGCTTTCTTTTTGCTTTCCATGAAGTCTCATATATTTGCTTCCTTCATTAGCAGTCTTTTTGCTGGTGAAAGACAACATTTACTATCAGGTACGAGGGGTAAAACTCACGAGGTGTCCTTGATGCACGAGGAATGCTGAGACAGGCTTCTGTGGATTTTTAGCATGCTGACAAAAGTGCAACAACATGTGTGACAATCAACAGAGCTTTGTGCCTGAGCACTTATAAAAGCAGTTGGAACACCTTTGAGTTTAGCCTTAGGAAAGGCTCCTCTACAACAGATCAACATTATCATCTCACTGGTTTGGATGATGAGAGGCTCAGAGACTGATAAGCCCTCCTGCAGGCAGCCATGTGGGAAGGTGTGCCCGGGGTTTTCCCATGATGTTTCAACAGCTGAAGACAGTTATAATGGAACTCCCTCATTCTCACCCACAAAACAAGGAGTTGCTATTTTTTTCAGACCCAGTGGGGCTACACCGGAGCCAGTACCATGTGTTTAGGGTGCCTCCACTGACTAATGCCTCTGATATGTGTTGCTCCTATGCCACCCTCTCAAATGCAGGAACATTGAACTCCTTACTCCCAAGAAATCTGGAAGATGGAGAGCTGCAGAGAAGTTAATTTAGACTCAGTGGATTCCACCTTTGTGATGGAACAAATCCAGCTTGTGGTTGTGGGAAGATGAGACAGTGCTGGCTTTGGATGGGGCCCAAGGGGGTGCATGTAGTGCTAACAAGTTACATGATCCTTTCACACCCTTCCCAGGTGCAAGGAAGATCAAAATGAAAGATCACT
>NW_010139843.1:0-1819 GCF_000699245.1 Pterocles gutturalis | reverse complement strand
AGGGAAAGAAAATTAGTTGCTGGGGAAGCAAGTGTGTTCACAGAAATTCAAGGGAAACTTTTCAAATCAAGTGCCACATTCAGACAGTCCTCTTTCAGATGTACTGAGAACCCTCAGTTCCTGAGAGAGTCACTAGGGACTCCTCGCATAAATAGTAACTGACCTCTCAGCCCTGGTTCAGTGAAACTCATGTCTATATACTCAGGCTGTGAAATCCAATACAAGATCATTCTGAAGGACAAAAAAGTATTACAGTCTTAATAATCTCAGCATTGATGAATTCTTCCATTGATATTCCATTACTGGAAATGTATATGCCCACTGTACCCTTTTGCAGTCACACAGTACACTACAGCACAGTGACAGATGACAGACCTAAAAGTCTGGGCAAAGTACACAGCGTTCATAACAATCTGAGCACCAGAGAAGTAGCACATGGGCAGCTCTAAACTACACTGCAACTCCTTTGGATATTATGCAACCTCTATGCACCAAAATTTGAATCAATCAGTTTTTGAAGTGGCTCATGACAATGTTATCAACCGAGATTTCCATTCCACTTTCAAAAACTGAAATCTGCACCCACAAGTTTGCAAACACGGGTTCAGATAACCAATGTATTCCTATTGCTTTGAGTTGGTTTCAGAGTTTCTGCACTGTATTTTGTTTTCCTTAACAACTTCTTGATTCCAGTGTTACCCAAGTCAAACGAGACTACCCAAAACCCACGTATATGGAAAATCCTGGTTTGTAGGAATAACATTTATAATCTGCATTCAACCCTTCCTCTGCTGGCTGATGGATTCTCAGTTCTTTCCTCAACCTCATTCTTTTTCTTGCCTTTCTTCCTTCTCCACAATCATCTGCCTTTCTGGTCTCAAGATACTCTTCCCTGATATTTTGCCAGTATATTGTGTTTCAAGTACACCAGGTCTGCTGTGACTCAGAGGGCTCCTGAATTTGCCTGTGAACCTGGGTCATGGTCAGAAGCAGCTTTCCTGAGCTGAGCAGGGGTTCTTTGCTTAGGTGGAAGTGCTTTGGGGCACTGCACCCAGAGGTGGCCATGTACCAGATGCAAGGCAGTGACAGTAGATTTTGTGGCAGTAGCAAAGAAAGAGTGAGCTGGGCCCTCAAAAGTTTTCTTCAGTCTGTGAGGAAAAAAAATGAAAGCGGTAACGGTACTGAGAAGGTGTCAGGTGTAAGTAATACTTCTGCCCAGGTGTTTCATTTCAAATACACATGATTTAACAACCAGTTTCAAGCAATTATTATTATTACTCCTGAAGCCAGCAGAGGCTGGAATGCATTGCAGTAGGTGCCATAGAAATGGTAAAGCAGGCTCTCTGCCCCAAGGAGCTTACATAGACATGACAGATGGCTAGCAAAAGCAAGGCAGGTCACTGAATCACAGAGAAAGCATTGTTTCCATTTTTCTCCCTTTAAAAATAAAGCAGATGATGTAAGTTATTCTAACTACCGGTAGTAAGGACAGTGACCAACAGTTAGGCACTGCCGCTACAGAAGACTTCTGCTGAGCTGCCTAAAAAGCCCAAGCACCGACGAGCGACACAACGCGCTTACCAGATGTGCAAACAGCTGAGTACGGCAAAGACGATGCCCACAACCAGGGCCAGCGGGACGGCCAGGACCAGGGTCAGGAACTTGTAGATCAGATACTTGCTGAGCTCGAACAGCGCGTGGCTGCAGATCCACACTTTGTCGAAGGAGTGGGTCAGCTCAGGCTCCGCGATCACATCCTCGAACCCCAGCTGCAACCAGAAGCGGCTCTGCTGTTACGCGGACGGAGCCGGGAGGAGGG
>NW_010139842.1:21552-22490 GCF_000699245.1 Pterocles gutturalis | reverse complement strand
TTTCATAATGCATGATGCTGAGAAGAAAATCTGTCTCAAAATTACTTCCCCATTTCAGATCTTTCCAACAGGCTCTGCAGAGGCAAGAAACCCAGAAGGTTTTCCTAATTCTGCCAGGGACCCTTGAGTGGATCTGAGTGCTTTGTTTTCCTTTCGCCAAGGAGGAGGCACAAACCCCAGTGCAGCCTTACAGAGATGCTTGAGCTCTAGAGATGAAAAGTGCTGTTTTGCCTCTGTTTTGACTTTTTGTTGTATTCACTTGCAAGACTCCCATAATTATTTTGCTTTGTTTGTTTTCAAATGAAGAAATACCACTTCAACCTAAATTTAGTGCCTCATGTTTGTGAGCAATCTGCAATTAGCAAACAATGTGTCTGTGTGTGCGATGGCAGTGGAGCAAAGGGACTGTGTTAGTATGGTGGGTGATGGGTTTTTCTTTCAAATAAGCAACATGTACAAAAATACAGTTAAGCCTGTACATTCTTGCCTGCCCCTTTCCTGATGCAAACATGGATGTTGATGACAGGGCTATTGATAGAAGTTGTCTCTGAACGGCTTCACAGTTTTCAGTAATATGGTCCCCCGCTTGCTCCTTTCACCTGGCCCCCGTGATGGCCTATGTGCATCCTGCATCCCACACCCCTCTCCCAGCAGCTTAGAAGGTGTTTGCAGACTTTGCTTGCTGCTACATTGATATGCAAATCAGAAAAGGAAAGCACTGCATTTCGACAGTGTCCTTTTAAAGTATGTTCTCTTTAATCTAATTGTTGCAAACCCCATGATCCCCACTTAACTGCATTTTTAATGATCTACAGCAGTGCCCAGGTTTTCTCCCTTGCCATATCTCCTACAGGATGGATGCACCTCTGTCTTGTATTACTGTCTTCCCTCTGCCCTTTCCTGAGGATGTGCCTGGCAGCACATTCGAGTTTTATTAT
>NW_010139842.1:6033-21521 GCF_000699245.1 Pterocles gutturalis | reverse complement strand
CGGTTACTCTCTAGCTTGGGAAGGGCTGGAATTTGCATTTTAGCTCAGAGGAAGGAGATTTGCTGCCATCTGCACCTGGTGAGAGAAAGAGCTCCACAGCTGGAGGCAGCTGCCAAACTTCTGCCAAACACCCCGCCTGTGAAATAAAGCAGGCTGCTCAGCTCTGCCCTGGGTACAAGTATTAAGTCTACAAATACGTTATCAGGCAAAGTGATTCTAATAACAGAATATATTTGCATTGCATACAGCTGGATCTAGGCATGACAGAAAATGTCTGTACACATGCAGAAGGAGTTTTGTTCCATTTCCATAGTTTAAGCAGCAAGATCCACTGGGTTTTTATCCCAGTACCCGTGTGAGTGAGTGATAAACACAATCCAGATCCTACACACATGCACTGCAGAGCAGAATGAAGCTTCTGGAAATTTTACATCAGATACAATCAACCTGTTGTCAGCCCCATTACATGGGGCTGCTGAAAAAAAGGAAAAGAAGGAAAACAGAATTGTAATACTGTTTCCTTATTGTATGGGCAAACACGCTGTATTTGGCACTTCCCAAGAACAAAGTCCAGGACCGGGAGGGATAGGGTAGATAGGGGTAGGTGCAGTAGGTGATGACACTGTGGGTTAACAGCGCCATCATACTGACTCTCCTAATCTATCTAGGTAGTTAAATATACATAGAATTGATTTTTCTGTTGATGAGCACTTTTGGGCCACAGACGATGGCTGCTACAGATGAGGGCTGCGCAGGGGTTGCAGGTAAGCGGTGGGGGCAGCTGCTGGAGCTGCCCATGGGGCTCTGCCATAAGCAAATCCTAGCAGCCCCAGAAGCCTCCCGAGTGGTACCTCTTGGGGTATCACTGCCTTCCCTGGCAAAGGGGCAGTGGGTACCAGGCTGAATTCAGGGGTGCACATGGCACTGTGTCCTGCCCCAGCTCTGCGAAAGCCTCCATTGTCCCCACCACCCTGCACCAAAGGGGTCTCTAGTTTGGGGGCTGAGTTCACATCTCAAGGACAAGGTGGTCCCTTCCAGGCTGCCTCCAAGGGACTTGTGTCTTCTTGCCACAAGCACGCCAGCATGTGGACACCTGCCTGCCAGTATTTGGGCCGTGGCCATGCCCCTAGTTAATGTACCAGCACAGCATTTCTAGGGGCTCAGGGCAAAAGCTGGGATGGCCATTTCAGGATATCCATTTGCATAGTCCACTCCATACAAGAGCTGTGGGGTTTCTCACCCTGGGGGTTACTGACTCAGTTGCAGAAACAATGAGAACACTTAATTCCCTTCCCTCCTTATTTGTTTTTTTTTGTGAGTCACTCCATAAATAACTATCCAAGTGAAATGCTCAGCTGGGAAGTTTTGGGTGCAGGACCTACCACTACTGCTTTGCTCGTACAGAGTGCCAGTGTACCACTGGGGAGGAGCTGGGCATCACAAGCTGCAGATCAGTCTGCAGGTAGTCTTTGAATAGCATCAGCAGTATAGTCATTTGGACAAATACAAATTGAAAAGGTAATATTTAATCAGCATTTAAGTAAGCAATACAATAGCATGTGGTCTTTGCTCAGACTTGTTTGTTCTAATCCAGATTCTGTCCAGCACCAATCCAGATCTTGAGGGCTCTGCGATGCTGTTCCCAGCCACATCTTCACCTCCATGTCTTGCTTTTCTGGAGGCTGCACTGCGGTTGCACGACTCTGCTTCATGAGCCTTGCATGTTCCTGTTCAACTCAGGCTGCTGTAAATCGGAGGGAACCTTGCTAGCATCCATGGCATCAGCATAAAAGCGATAAGGGAGCCACATCCAGCATAGTGGGGTGACTCATTGCCGTGCTATTTGCAGGCTAGGCTTGCATAGCTGTTCTGGAATGGAATAGCCATGGCTTGGCTTGCCATGCCTCCTCCTCTCCATGCCTCTAGTGCCATCCGTTTATCTGTCTTAATGAGGAGGTTTAGTATAACTGCGGGAAGAAGATGGGCCTACAGGAGCTGAACTCCTGGTGTCTTTTGCTTCTACGGTTGTGGATGGCACTTGGTTGGTAAAACCACCTAGGATCCTTCCATCCACACCCAAATATTCTGGTGTCATAGGGACCATTCCAGTGAAGGCTTTGCGGGGTGGCCCTGGGGAGTGGCAGGAGGCAGAGCGAACACGCCAGGGTTATGGATGGGCTCTGTCACTGTCACCAGATCCAGCCCCGAACACTAGGGCAGTGGGACGTGCGAGGCCGCAGCAGGAGGACCGGCAGGAGAGGACAGGCAAGCGCTGGGCTCCCACCTCTGCCTTCCTCCCCGACCTCTGCCTCTTTGTTTTCTTCCTGTTGCTCTGAGCAAGCTGCTGAGTCAGAGCAGCAGGAGCAGGAAATTCTCTGTTTGGAGGGTGAGATCAGAGTGCTGCTCCTGCTAAGCAAAAGCAATTTATTTTGCTTTGCTGGCGACTTCACCGCAGTCAAGCCAGGAGGCTGGGCAGCGTGCTCCTCGTCCGGTATGCTTGCAGGCTGCTTGTTTTCCTCACACCATCAAGATAGCGCATCTTGCAAATACAATTACACTGGTTTCACAAATTAAGTATTGCAGGCACCATAATGAAGTGTGAGTTGGATCATCAAGAAAAAGTCATAAGATTTTTCCACGCCCATTTTCACAATAAACAATTATAATTATACCATCCCATCCTGACGACTCTAAATTTTAATTATATTTTAAATTCTTGTGAAATGCTTCATCTGACACAAGAGAAAATGTAAGGGGAAAAAAAGAAGCAACCTTTCATGTAGTGATGTTACAATGTTTAACAGGATGCTCCTTTCAAATCTATTTTGGTTTAGAGGTTTCATTAGCTAAGAAAGTGTTTTGGGACTTTGTATTCAGTGATGTAAGTTTTCAATTTAGTTGTTTTTGGCTCTGAAGGCTTATAAAGAGATACTTTCATTGGGCTGCAAATTGTATTTCCCTTACATTGTAGAGAACGCCTTGTCTCTGTCTAAATGAAAAGCACAATTCTGTTGCCTTTCTTCATAAATGGTCCTTTCAGTAAGAGAGTTAGCATAGTAAGGCCCACAGAAGAGAGAGCAAAATCTGTTTCTCTAAGAATCTCTCTCAAAGAGCAAAGTCAGGATTTTCTTTCAAAGTGTTTAGTGCAACAAGCGAAAAAAAAAATTCTTCATAATTTATGGCAGCAGTGCTTAGGCAGTACCCATTTTGGCCAACAGCACATTGGTTCAAAATGATATGGTTGTCCCAGATGCACATTAACCTCCCTGTTCCACGCGGGTCATGGCAGCAGACCCAGGGCCCTCACAATCCACAGTTCCCACACGTTAATTTATATTCGTAAATCACGGCTAAGTCTTCATCCTATTTCTCCCTTTCCAAAAGTATTTAGATGAGGTCCCCACATTTTTGATGGCTGAATCAGGAGATCTGCATCTTGCCTTATGTGAATACATGAAGAAGAAGCTGAAGAGCTTCCAGTTTAATTGCAAAAAGATTTAGGGTTAGGATTCTCTGGTCCCCTCCAAATCTGCTTTGTGGCTTTGTGATGACGAAATGCCAGAGCTCTCCCAGCCCCTCCAGAGCGCAACACATCAAAGATGTGGCCCAGGTCTCCTGACTCACGCCCTTCTTCCATGCTCTTTGCATTAAGGCAGCTCTTGCTTTTTGCCCACAAAAATGCAGCCTCATTATTATTTTTAAGTTCTAGTGGGGAGGAAGGAGCACGCTTTGAGTTGCTGACTTTTCCTAAGGCTCTCTATATGAAAAAAAAAAAAAAAAGCTGCTTTTTTTCCCCAGTGTGAAATGCTGCAGCTCTCTGGCAGAAGTTCTGATGGTGCCATCCAAGCACACACCCTCCTGAGTCTACTTTCAGACATATCTACTGGTGACCTCCTCAACAAAAGGTGAAACCTCTGGGATTGGTTGCTTTGCCCCAGGTGTGCTCTGCTTAAACCCCTGCCTTGTCTCCCTCCGCCCATGTGGAGAGACGAGGGACGAGCTGAGACGAGGAGGAAGGAGCTTTGCGTTGTGGAGGAGCAGGTAGCGCAGCTGGAGGTTGTTTGGTGAGGTCCACCTGCAGATGTCAGGATGCCTGCCTGGAGCTAGGCAAGCTGTTGGCCACTTTCACACTGCCGTGGAGGTGTAGAGCAGGGATTTATCTCGAGTGAAGCCTTTTTGTGCATGGGAAAAAAAGGTTTAACTAATGGGCAGTGTAATTAAATAGTGGGTAATTGCCATTTTCATTTCCTGTACCCTGCCCTGGGAGGGTAATAACAGCTTAGGCCATATCAAAATGTTCCTGAATACCTTTAGCGACGTGACAACAGAAGGTAACTGCAAAAATTTCTAGAAAATCATGGGGTCAGCAATATCTCTTGGCACTTGACAGTTCAGACCTTGCTCTAGCGAGGCAACTCTTTGGATTTGGTTCACCATGCCATCTTTCCTTCGCTTCCAGAAAGACTGGGAAACCCTCCGCTCCTCTCTATTAACAATGGTTACATGAACAATCCCACTCGCAGAAAGTCTCCTTTTGTGAAGAAGTACTCGGAAAGAGGAGCACGGGGTAAACAACAAGCTTTTCATGGGCAATGCAGAACAGATAAAAATAGGATCATATTCTCAATCAGCCCTCTAGTGATAAAACAGGGCTGTGTGTAGCGTAACTGGTCAGTGAGAGAGTCTCTAGTGAGACTGTTATTTATCGAGTGCTCTAGAGGGGCATCATGCTTTTCAAGGGCTGAATCTGCTATGGAAATTGGAATTAATTCCCTATAGAAATCACCTCCCACAGCAATCACATTATATATGCATGGCCAGCGGGTGGAAGACAGCGGCCCACGGCCACAGTGAACAGAAGGAGAGTGGTCACTTTAGCTGTTTGTTTGTTCTCCTTTCTCCCATGCCATTTCCCGTCGCTGTGATGCTGAGACTGACCTGCATTGCCGTCCTGCCTACAGGCCAGCAGTCCCCACAGCCAGGCACCCCACAGCAAGATAGTGAAGAGACTCTCCTATGGCTACAGGCCAGCAGTTTGGTGCTTCCTACTACACTGCTTCTCCTTCCATCATATTATCCCAACGCATCAGGAAATACAAAACCAATTTTTAATTCAGGAAAATGGCCGGGACATTTCCCCTCTGGTGGGAAAAATAAACACAAATGTTGGCTGCAGGTTCTCACCAACACCTACTCACTTTCAGCCTGGTGCACTGGGAATTACAGTGCAGGTTAATAATACATAAGGACACGAATGATGCATTGAGAGCTTAAAACTGATTTTAGTCGTAACAGGTTAGCCTACTGCACAATAAGGCAGCATTGGGGTGCTGTGTGTTCATGGCTGCATGGGTAGCAACACAGGTGACAGCAAAGGACACGCCTCTTTTGGAGTGAAAATGGATGACTTTATATTTTTAATGGGATGTTTATGATGTGTGAGTGCCATGCAGGGTTGGTATGGGTCACACACAGACCAGGGGTCCCATACTCAGTCGCCCAGTGCAACGTGCCTGGACAGTGAGATGAGTGTCCCCGCTGCCTTTCCCACCTCTGGAGCCCAACTCAGTGGCACTGTTGCACTGAGCATCCAAGACAGAGGAGGATCCTGATTTTTTCCAGTGGGATGAGACCCTGCACTCTGCAGCAGGATGGGCACCGCGCTACCCCTGCTGCCATGGGGAGCCGAAAGGCCACTCTGGATGCTTGAATTCCAGGAGACCTCATCAAGAAGCAAGCAGAGTAAATGGCTGCTTCCTTTAAGACATACAAAATTGATTTCCTGCACTGACCACAGCTTAATGAATAACATTGCCAGCAAAGTCTGCAGCTACAGGTTTGGAAAGCATCCTTTCCACAGACGTCCGTAGTGATGCTAAATCCTGCTTTTCATTATGCTCTGACTACTTTTCAGTGGAAGCTCTGTGCTGTGTGGGACCCCATCGTTTTGACTGTTGCTTGTGTATAATTTTCTGCTGCTGTTAAGGGAGCTTTTATTGAGTTCGTGCTTAAAGCCGTGTCTGCAAGATCGTTGCAGGAGCAGGTCTGAAAAGATGACAGCAGAATGGGAAATATCTGCAAGGGGAGACTGGCCGTACGAGCTGTCTGCTGCCGCCGACTGCCACCCGCCACCCCAGGCAGGCAGAAATCGAGGGGAGTTTTGACTGATGATGAGCTAAAGCACCCGAGCTCCCAGTGCTCGGGTTCAGGCCATCCCAGCCATGATTCCAGGTGTTCTATGTCACAGCAAAGCCACCTGCCAGTGGTGGCCAGGTGACTGCCTTGTTTTTCCTGCCTGCCTGTGAAGCTCTGGGTTGTGATGGACTTGTGGAGCACCAGCAGCAATAAAACACACGGGCTGCTGGATCCCTACCTCCCTCTTGGTGTCTCCCCTTCCCTGCATCCCAGTTGGAATGGGTCTCTGGGACGGTGAGTGGGACAAACAGGAGAAGCTATCTGTGAAAAATCTATTAAAATAATATTCTTGATAGTTAGCACATTTGCATGTGTAATGGCTGAGGTGCTTTCCCTGGATTATGCCATCGCAAATTTGGAAATGGCCATAAGGCATGTCTGCCTGAAGCTATAGTGAGCAATGCTGGAAAGTGCTGGGTGGAGCAGGGAGGGGGACAACTATTATGTGCACATGGTCATTACACATGTAAACACAATATTAAAATTAGAGCTGGCTGTACACTGCCAAGGATTTCTCTGACTACCCGTTGGAATTAAAAAGAGACAGGGGTTTGGCTGGAGTCCCTGCCATTTTGTTCATCATTCCTGTGATCATTTCAGTGTGAGAGAAAAATGCCTGCAGAAAACGGATAATATACTCATGTGTGTGAGTATTTACATGAGAAAGTATTGTTCTGTATGGGGTGGGACACCATTCAACGCAGCAGTGGCAGAACAGGATTCCTAAAACCTCCTGCCAAGGATTTGCATCCCTCCCTGGAAGTGCAGAGGCTGTTGAGATGCAGTTGCAGTAAGTGAACACAAATTACGCTGGAGAGCACTTGCAGAAGAGGGCTCCCAGAGGACTGATTCACAGCAGGGAAGAGTGAAGATCAGCATGGTCATTCCAAAGGAAGCAGTGCCCTGTAATTTCATCCATCATGACGAGAAGCTTTTAATCCCAGAGACAACATGGAAAAAGTGGTAACCTTCAAACTGAGTTTTAGCAAACTGGGACAGGATGTGAAAGAAAATCTAAAGCCAAGGATGCTCAGGCTGAAATTGATCCTCAAAATTCAGAAGGGGTGAAGAGAAGAGCTAGAAGAAAGTTTTGAAGGCTTGGAAAAAAGTCCTTACCCATGAACAGTTCAGTTTCTTTATGATAAAAAGAGAGATGGAGAGGTGATGTGATTAGGATGCAAAGATACTTTCCTAGGGAGAAAGCAGCACACACTAAAAAGGCTCTATAACCGATATTGCCTCCTTGTTCCCTTTTATTTTCCCATCTGTCTGTCATATAAATCCAAGTAACATAGCAGGAAGAAACAGAAGACAGAGCTGGGATGAAATGTTCATAAATTCATTTGACTTCAATGTCTGACATGCAATTACAGCCACCACATTCCGCACCTAACTTGATATATTCTGAGTAGGTGCCACTCGAGAGTGTAAAACCTTGTGAAGAAGAGATTCCATTTTCAACTTATGAAATTTGGAACGAGGTGGGTCTGACAGAGACTCTCACCTGCCTGCATCCTCTCTTGCCTTCCACATGGGGAGGGTCTGGCACAGACTTGATGTTGTCCCAGGGTTTGGAGGTGAGAGTCCTGGCACCTGCCAGATCTCCTCCAGGTCTCCTGTAGACAAAACAAACCCAAGCTGCTCAGCTGGGGGTGCTGGTGGGAAGCACACTCTGGAGCGGTTAATGGGGTCCTTCCCAGGCTCCAGGAAACCTCGAGAGGTTTTGAAAAGTAGTATTGTCCTGTCCCAGGAACTAACTTGCTTGAAGGAAATTCGAGGCAGAGAAAGAAAAAGCCATATAGCCTCCAGCTGTCACCTCTGTTCCTTGTCTCTACCTGAGGGATTAAGGTGTTAAAACCAAATATGAAACAAATATTTTCCAGGCCAATGATGGCATGATACAAACTTACCTTTTCTTTGTTGCTAGAATTGACAGAAACAAAACCAAACCCAACCCCCCCCACACTCACACGCACATAAAAGAGAAGTAACTTGGTCCTGGCATGGGATATAACCTACAAGGTGTTTGTATTATTAGAAGCCGGCATCAGCACTGGGAATAAACTGTACAGACTGATAAAGCAAATACCAGGTCAGCCAGGATGGGACCGCAGAGGGAGGGCAGTTTCTATGGTGATGAAGAACAACCATGATGGGAGGTATCATGTGTAGGCGGTAGTGAACGGCAGCTTCGCTCCCAGCAAAAGTGGTTAGTTGCTTTGGAGACAGGTGCATGCTCTGAAAAAAGCACCTATGAGGGAACAGGAGGGAGACTGGGGGGGGATTGCAGGATAGCAGCTATGCCGGACGTGGGCTACCCAGGAGGTGAATAAATGAGGCTGTGGCAAATATGATGCATTTTGGTAATTTAAAAGCCTTTTCTGTGCTAAAACACCACAACCATGAGCTCACAGTTGGGAAATGGCACATGTCTGGAGGCCAGCATCCAGGTGACAGTGGAGAGAGTAGTGAAGGAGTCAATGAATTACATGGTAAATAAAAGTACAACTGGTAGGAGGAATAAAAGTGACATTTAAAAATGAATGCACATGTCTTAGTGAAGCTGCTGCTGCAGTGGATCTTAGCACATGAGCTGATCAAGCCTCCAGGATCTGCCTGTTGGTCTCCCACACCGCCAGGAAAGGCCCACAGGAAGATGTCAGTGGGAAGGTAGCTGGTGGGATAGTTTCTCTCCTCTTCCATACAGTCCCAAGCTGGGAAAACACACAAGCAAATATTCAACCTAGAGTCTTCCCCATTACCCAAAGAGGGTAAGTTCACATGGTGGAAATTGCAAAAGGTGAATATGGCGACGTAGCTCATAAAGTGCAGGCGTCTTGTTCAGCGGACATCCCATGTACAGTAGAACATTGGCGACACGATGGGACCCTCTCTCTACAATAAGATACTCTATTTGAAAAAAAAAAGCTGTAAATGAGCATCTCCCCAGCCTGTCCAAGCCCAAAGAGATCTTGCCATGTTTCTGGCCATGCCTGGGTTTGTGGCTGAAGAAATAGAGGACTTCGCTGGGTCTGGACCCATGAGACACAGCTGAACTGCAACATGCAGAGACTCACCTTTATGGATCGTCTGTTAACATCTGTGTGGCCCTTGTGACAGCTTCAGATGTTGTGGAGATGAAAGTGGTTAATCCTCATGGCACTCACACAAAGCGTCAACACTTGAAGTCCGCAGAGGCACAGATGTGGGTGGGAGTGGCTGCGAGTGTGGGTGAGGGAGGAGGATGTCTGTGGTCCGGTGCTGCCTGGGCTGGCTGTGGGTGCCAGGGTTCACACAGGGTTGGGGTGAGGGATGGAGCCAGGACATGCTCCCTGCCTACGTGGGACAGGGTGGAGGACAGTCTGAAGGCACCGAAGCGGAGCAGTGAGTGAGCTCCCCCCCATGCTCCTCATTGCCCACTCCCAGGCGATGAAATGCCGGCATCAATCAGCAGTGACAATGCTGACACTAATCCATAGCTTCACATTAGTGTCACGTTGCATGCTACAACCATTTGCACCAGTGCATTAGTGATAGACGCGTAACCTTCGATCCTGCTCCTGATTCACAGGACTGAACCCTTAAAAAAGGGGTGGCCAGCAGGGAGAGGGAGGTGATTGTGCCCCTCTACTTGCCTCTTGTGAGGCCCCACCTGGAGTACTGTGTCCAGGCTTGGGGTCCCCAGCACAGGAAGGACGCGGGGCTCTTGGAGCGGGAAGATGATCAGAGGGCTGGAGCACCTCTCCTATGAGGAAAGGTTGAGGGAACTGGGCTTGTTCAGCTTGGAGAAGAGAAGGCTCTGGGGAGACCTCATTGCAGCCTTTCAGTACTTGAAAGGAGCCTATAAACAGGAGGGGGAACGCCTGTTTACGAGGGTGGATAGTGATAGGACAAGGGGGAATGGTTTTAAACTAAGACAGGGGAGGTTTAGGTTAGAGATCAGGAGAAAGTTTTTCACACAAAGGGTGGTGGCACACTGGAACAGGTTGCCCAGGGAGGTTGTGGATGCCCCATCCCTGGAGGCATTCAGGGCCAGGCTGGATGTGGCTCTGAGCAGCCTGGTTTAGTGATTGGCAGCCCTGCATATGGCGGGGGGGTTGAAACTAGATGATCACTATGGTCCTTTTCAACCCAGGCCATTCTATGATTCTATGAACAGCAAGACCGAAGCTAAAGGATTACTAGTTACCATAAAGGGACCAAAAGGAGAAGTTCCTCCTTCATCCATCCTGGAATATGGGGTGGTGATCATATATCCCAGCCCATTAGTAACAGGGCTTTAACAAGCTGAAAAAGGCTTGAAAAAGTAATTCTGTTTTGAGAACTACATCTACAAAGTTTATAATGCTCATGGGAATAACATTCATATCCTTTGAAAGTCAATATAGCTTATTCTGCAGAGAAAGTTATTTTTTTACTGGAAATGTGGTTGCTTAATAGAAAAATGAAGAGTTATATAGATATCTGACTTAGCCAATTTAAACATCTGAGTAAATTCACGGTCAGTACCTTGTATATGCAAAGTTATACTCCCTTTTTTTCCAGAATCATACCTTTTTGCTGTCCAACATCCTTTTTATTGGAAGGGTTTTGCCAGCTGTGCAAAAGTGAGACTGAAATGATGCGCTTGCCCTCCTCCTGGAGCTGCTCCCTGCCCTGTGAGGGAAACAGGTTTCAATGACCCCGAGCCTCCTGCCTGGCAGGTCCCTGTCACGAGGAGCAACAAGAAATCAAACCTTCCCAAACTAAGGTTAATCCTGACTTTACCTCCTTTTCCATAATTTCAGCCACATTCACTTTATTTTGGAGACATTTTCTTGGTAAACTTCCTCCAAGATATTGTGTTGAAGTTAGTTAGTTAACCTCTGTAAAGCTGCGAGCACTTATTTTTCTCCCTCAGTTACACTGGGATGGAAAAGGAATTTAAAAGTAGCTAGGCCCTCTGTTCGAGCATTTTCCTTGAAGTTTTTAAAGCAGCCATTGCGAATGAGTCCTTTCTATGGCAAATTGTCTCAGGGAGCTGAAATGAAATAACCTGAGCCTGATATAATCCAGGTGAATTTGTTACAGCTTTTATAAGGCAACTCCTTGCCCATCAAAAAAGAAGCTTTCTGAGAAAATATAAAGTTGAAATAATGAAATAATATTGCTCATGCTCCTAAAAAGTTTTTGAGAGGTCCATTAAATATAAATTCAGCTTTATGAACAGTCATGCCTATTAGTCATTTGTCATTACCACTGTTTGTAAGTGAGAGTGACTATGTTTCTGCTTTATTTTGTGCTTTGTTTTCACAACCTCTTTCCATTTTCTCTTACAGAAGCATAGATTTTTTTTTTTTTTTTTTTTTTTTTTACTGAGGTTGTCTCTTCGATGTTTCTGAATCTCAAGGCTGAAGTTTTTTTGAACTGGAATTTAATGCCATACAGCCCTTCCCACCTCCGATTCCAGCTGACTTACGCCACGCTTCGTCTCATGAGGTACAGGGCATCCTCTGCAGGTGAAATAATGAGAACAGTGTCCCGGCTGTGCACAACTTGATCACCGAGTTGGCCTTTGCTGGGGGCAGCACAGGTGTACCAGCACATCCCTATGCCGAGGGACTTTGCAATGAGAAGCAAGCATCCAGTTTTGGTTTTTTACCCAGAGGAAGATACTTGTCACCGCACTGGAATGGAATTAATTCAAGGTGATTTAAAAAACTCAGCTTCTCTGAGATCTATGGAAACAACTACCCATCAGAGCAAAATATGCTTCATGAGCACCATAAACACATGCCTGGAGTCAACAGGAGAATATGTGCTACTGGTGGAAGAGTGCAAATGCTGGGGACAGCTCCATGGAAGGCAAAGCTTCACCCTGGGAAGCAGAGGAGAGATCCTCCTGCTCTGGGGCCCAGATGAACTCTCCCGCTCGCTTCCCAGCCTTCCTCGAAAACCTCCCAGCCACACACTGATGTCAATGGATCCTACTCAGTTCTTGACATTTAATGTGGTCACAGAGTGAAGTGGTTCATAGAAAGCTCCTTGTTCTGGCTCAGTAATGAGTGTACATGGGTTTAGAGCATTTTTCCACAGAGCTATGCTGCAGTCTTCTAAAAAATGCGTGTGCAGGCAGCTCATTCTGCAAATTCTATGGCAACTGGCTGCACCGCAGATGGTTGGCTGAATTCAAATGTGCAAGGCTTATACATTAATAAATGTTATATTCAGATGGAGAAAACTTTCTAGAAATATTAATATTCAGCACCCACTATCAAGAGATCATAGCAATCCAACAAGATCTGACTGCTTTGAATTATTATTCACATACCATGGAATATGTATTTTTTTAAGTAGCATTGTAAATTAATACTAGCAAAATGTAATTTGTAATTTAAATGTAAATTAGAATTGACTAAGAATATAATTAAGCTTTGAATGCCTAGGTAGTATCTGCTAACCAGTCTGTTTTGTGGTGTTTTTTTCACTAAGATTTTAAAGTGTATTATTCACCCTGAATACCTCAATGCATGTATCTGTATATGTGCCCTATAAAAATGTAAATAATAATAAAAGATCAGGTTACATACCATTGAATTATAGATTGATACATTTCTGTGAAAAGGAAAACTGCTTTATGCAGAGCTATATGGGATTCTTTACCAGTGCACAGAGGCTGACTCAGCCGGGGGGTTGTTAGGAAGAAGCAAAGTTTCCTCATCACAAATGGTGCTTCTGCTGCTTGAGTTTAATATTGTCACAGAAGTAAAAACCAGGATGCCTTCTGTATCAATCAAGCATAACACAGTCACGTAGCTTTAAGTGGTACACAAATTTATATTAATATTTGCTTCAATGCAAGATAATTGTAAGTATATATAGAATATATTTATCAGTCTATCTTCATATTGAAATCACTGTGTGGTTGCATAAACATCTTGGTACTGGCCAAGCTGGGTGCAGAGTTCCCATCGCTCGCCCAGCCCACTGCTGCCTCCTCAGCACAGGTATTTCCCCACTGACACACGCACCTGCGGGCTGTGCTGCAGTGTGGGACCACAGGTTTCAGTGATGGGATCTCAGTTAAAAAACAAACCATGCAGCTACACCACTAGAGACAACTAACTGCGAGGCTGAAATGTAATTTAGATTTTAGCACAATAAAAATATTTTCTTATGGAAATAGGGACTTTGTAGCAAGGAACAACTGTCAAGACTACGTGCTTGAGAAATTTGGGGTATTGCCTTTAAAAGAAATATGAAGGAATGATCAAAATGAAATAAATCAGTTGAAGAAGTCCTGGACATACGTATATTTTTAAAAACAGGTGAGATGACTTTAAAATGCCTCTTTTGAGCTATGCACTTGGGGCAGCTATCAAATATGAGGAAATTTTTGCCATTCTCCCCCAGAAGGCAATAGGACCTCTTTGTTTCACAACCAAAATCCTCCTTTCAAGGGTTTGTATTTGACTGGATGTTCATGGAGCCCTTCAGTATTGTTATGATTTGATTGTTCAGAAAAGAAGCTGATTCAACCTTTGCACATGTACAAATCCTTAGTACGGCTCTTGCCTTCTGTAAGGGCTTTGTCCAAGCACGGCCTTCATTGCCAGGCCCTTGATGTAAAGAAACCAGGTCCCGTTCCTGGAGGAATGCTGTCTGCTTTGAAGATTACAAAGCAATGGAGAATATAGTTAGGAAATTCTGATGCTGCAGGGGTGACCGAAGTTGGCTGGGGTTATATAGCCAAGGGGCTCTGGACAGGCAGTCTCCCATGTTGGCTACTGTTTCCTCTTCCTTGAGGAAGGGTTGCGAGACAAGGTCTCTGGACCAAGATCCATCTGCCACTGTGGCACCTACTTGTCTTGTCTCCTTCTCTGGAATCGGATGTGCTGGCTGGAAAGCCAGCTAAGATTGTCTGCTCCTGTGGTTTGATCTGGAGATTTGGGGTTATGAGCCTCAAACTTTAGCTTCCGCAGTTGCTTTAAGAAAACCTTGGTTTTAACTGGCCTGGGATTTCCTAAAGATGTCCCCTAAACTCTGTATGATTTTGCAGAATTACTGTATCGTGGAAAGGTGTGTTGGTTGCGGGGCTCTCTACTCCAACCTGCTGCTCAGAGGTAGAGCAAGCCAGCCACCACCTTCCCTAGCTGAGCTGGAAACCTTATCCCTGTCTGGATGGCTGTCCCAGCTCTGTGCTACCCTCTTGGTAAAAGAGGTTTCCTTTTGCCCAGTCCAAACCTCCCCAAATGGGGGTCTGTCTAACAAGGGGACAGCTGCCACGTCTTGAGGAGGGTTTAACGCCACTGGCCTATCGGGGATGAAGGTCTGTCGGCTGGGGTATGAACCACTTTCGCTGCTACTGAGGAACAGGAGTCCTTCCTCCAAGATAACTCATCTGTGGCCATTCATCACTTCATCAGGTACAAGTTGTCTTCATCAAATCTGCTGGTTCGTTATTAATCGCTTTCCCATGGGTTTCAACTCATTGCAGCACGTCTTGTAATTTCTAAGGGGCTTGTGACTTTGTGATCTTCACTGCACAGAAAAACTGATGATTAGCTACCTTCCGCTGGATAACTTACAAGTGTAGGTGGATGCTCATCCAAGTAGCAGTGGGTACTGAAGAAAGGGTAGCACCTCAGAAGCCTGACTTCTGCTTTCACTGACAATTTGCAAGAAATCTACGTAGTACACAGTATCTAAATCTATAAATCACACAGTTGAATACATAAAGTGTTATTGTTTTATGCAAAAATGTTTATATGCAAATACTAAATAATTCATCACCATAACAATCTCATCAGCTTATCTTAAAACTTTAGTTCAGGCCCACACGCATTCAAATAGTTTGTTTTCGTGATGAAACTATCTTCCACCCTTTGGTGCTCATAGTCCTCCACCAGCCCCGTCTTTTGAGAGCTCAGCTCCCTGCAGGGAGGGGAAATGCTACAGCTGCTTTTCTGTAGCTTCGAGAAACACAGTGACTGGGAGGCACCAGCTGCACCTGCAACTCTGTCATGTAACGTGGAGCACATCCAGCTCAGAGGCTGAGATCAGATAAAAGCCTGGTGATCCTTCAGCTAACGGGGCAAGAATATGGAGAGGAGAATGCAGAGGAGAGCATCAACATGTTTTTCCATGTAAGCCTTCTTCTTTCCCTTAGCTTGTGCTGGGTTATTTTCTCTTCCGTTTTTCAGTGTCACTGACTTGAAGAATGTGGGGAAGAGGCAGAGAGAACAAATTGTTTTCACTCCCATGAAATCTGTGATGTGAACTTTCCGCCTCCATCCAGTATATGGCCACAATTG
>NW_010139842.1:0-6002 GCF_000699245.1 Pterocles gutturalis | reverse complement strand
GGGAAAGGTGGGGGGATACTGCTGTGCTGTGAGTTTCCTTATATACCAGACATGTTGAGACCAAAATACACTTTCAGTGTACCTCCTGAACAATAAATTTAACTTTCCAGCAGTTCACACAAACTTTGACCCAGATGAGAGAGTTCAGAGTGAAATATTTTAGGACTCTTCGCGCTGACCTTTAAGTAAGATACAAATCCCCACTGCATAGTTTGAGTAACAAAACCATTTTTATCAGAAACCTTTGGGGGTGGGAGGCACACAAGGTGACTAGTTTTAAGATGAAGGCTTAAAAATACATGAATGAATGGTTGTTTTCATCAGAACCAACTTAAGGAGCCAAAAGGCCTTTTTTTTTTTTTTTTAAGTCTCGTATCCTACGTTCCAGTGGAAATGCTGCAATAAGGCAGATTTTTAAAATGAGCTGGGTTGATTGCCTATTTGAGGAATAAGACTTCTTTCATATAGTAATATCTCAGGGCAGGAAAGCAGAAATGTTGTCACTCAGGGCATTTAAAACTGAGTGGGATAGCCCTAAAACACTACTTAGAGAAGAATCCAGCCCTGGAAGGGAAAGGGGCTGTCTGCTGCAAGACAGTAATTTCCTCCCTAATTTCTGTTATATCTGTTTGTTTCATAGTGGCTTATTTATTTGTGCAGCCTGACTGCTCTGGAGAAACACAGAAAGGATTCATCTTAACAAAGCAACTCTGAGAGGCTGAGTGCCACAAAGAAGGAAGAGGGGAGTAAGGAAATTAGTTTAATGCTTTATAAATAATTTGTAGTTAGGACTCAGCAACACTCGCATATCTTTTCCTCTCTGGCCTCTAGGGAGTTAAACTGGAAATGCACTGAAGAGATGCAGCAAGAGTAAAATTAGTTTGTAGTTGAGTTGTACCTTGAGGACCGATGTACTCCTGTGCACCTGCCCCTTTTCGCAAGGTGTGGTCTATAGGCTGGAGATCATGGGCACCTTCCCGCATAGGATCTGCAGCTCACAGTGCACCAGCAAACTGGAATATTTCAACTTTGCTAACTGGTTTTACTGTGAATAGTAATTTCCTTGTTGGAAAGGCAGCCTGTCTGAATGACCCAGCCTTCACAAGTTTGGGCACCACCTGGTGCAGAAACACAAGGAGAAGGAAAAAAAGTCTGAATGGATGGCAAAAATTATAAGTACATGGAGTTTTGGCACAGAAAAACATCTTAATTCAAGCAGAACATTTCCCCCCTCTTTAATAACGTATGGACTTCCACAGCCTTGTTCCTAAGGAGCTGGTGGTTTCTGCTTTTCAGCTTGTGTTGGGGAGTAGGTCCCTGGAATGGGCAGCAATGCCTGGCAAGGGCTGCTCCTTGCGCTCCTCCCACCGACCTGCCATCAGATGCTGGAGGTGAAAGCTGGATACTCTCGGGTTTGGCAGAAATACACCTTCAGCCGCAACTCAGATGTCCTCTGAGGTTCCCAGCTTCTAACCTACTGTTTTGTTGAAACATGCTCCCATCAGACTGACCAGGGATGCAAAGGTGGCACATGGGGGACAGCGTTACCTGAGAGACTTGCCCCTTTTGGGAGCATCCTTATCCTTCTGCAAGGTGAAACTGCCTGGAGGCAAAATCGGCCACTGTACTGCCGGATTAGCCATCTCAGGCTTAGTTTTTAAGTGCTAAATATATTCTTGATGCAGCAGAAGACACAAACTGAGTTCTTCTGCAAGCTGAGGAGAGGAAGCAGAGAAGATATGGCCAAATTCCTGCAGTAGGAATCACAACAAATTAAAAAGTGTTATTTATCCAAATGGTGCTCATGAAGACCACACAGAAGGAATGATTCCCAGCAAGATGTGAGTGAAGGCAGAGATGCTGCACAGCTCTCTAAAGGATGGGGGCTCCATATCCCTTGGTCTGCAGTGGGAGAGGAGCAATGTGGATGGTCTTGTTATGATTTCAGTAAGAGCGGGTTGACATCAGATTGGACACTGTATAATCAAAGACATCACAATGTGGGTGACAGAAAATCTTCAAGTTTCGTCTCTGTTATGGTGTCATCAGATACAAGGTTTATAATATCTTGAGACAATTAGCATCTAGTCTGTTTGGAACAGTGAAAAATAAATTTCCAACAAACATTCATAATATTACACTATTTTATGGTGCATAATCATAAATAATGATTCATAAATGCTATAAACAATATTTCACAATGATTACCAATGAGTTAATCTTTTTCACACAATGAGTGAAAGAAGGCTGATCTATTACACAGCAAACGGTGCACATTTTGGGGTGGGAACACATTTTGCTCAGTTCTGCTTCATCTCTAAAAGGTGTTAGAAGAAGAGGGAAAAGTGAAATTGTTCAGGGGTAGGGAATCACTGCATTCAGAGAGAGACCGCAGTGCTTGGGCAAGGTTTGCTTACTAGCCAGAGGGAAGAGAGGGAGGGTCATTGTGATTTCCAAATGATGCTGATCAGAGAGGAAGGAAATTGTACGTTGCCATCACTACTGAAGGAGTCAGGCAACTTCCAAACAGACTGAAGTCACCAAACCCAATTTCTACCACTTTTATCTATAGTGGTGGTACTCTGCGAGCAGATCCATTTATTTGGTTAATCATAACTGCACTTTCTTTTTATCCCAAGGATGCTGTGAGGATAAACATATCCAAATGCAAAGCCCTGAGCTGAGCCCCAAGCTCCGTTGGGGTATGTTCCTATTTCATCCAGGGACTAGCAGCTGTGCGGCCACACCAAAAGCTGCATTACAAAACCAGTAAAGCTAAAAATCAAAACTAACTGATTATGGCTAAAAGTTACTATGGTTTTGGCACTCATGCCCACTGCAGTTATGAAGCCAAAGAACTAGTGGAAATACTCAATTCCAAATTATGCCTTTCCTTAGAAGTTTGCATAGGGATATCTGACAACTTCACAGCAGATCATCAGGGCCTTGAGAAAGATATTTAAATGGAATATAACATTCAGATGGGGAAAGAACTGTGTTTAGAAATACATACCGGTCAGTCTCCCTAGGGATGTTCCTTGCTTCTTTTTCCTCTACAATTGCACAATGTCAAATACTCCACAATCCCACCATGCATACAGTGTGCAATAATATACATTCATAATAAGCAGCACTTGCAGTGCTTGACATCTTCAAAGGTCTCTACAAACCTTAGCTAATTAATCTGTTTCAACACTCCTGTGGGCTAAGTATAATTATTCTGAAGAAGCTGAAAGAGAGAGGTTAAATGAGTTACTGCGGGTCACAGATGGACAGAGGAGTGGTGGGAGTGCTGCTGCTGGCACCCTCCGACCCCATACCTTTCCTCTTCATGCCCTTACATGCCACAGACTCTCAAATATATGTAAAACTAACAAAAAGCAAAATACACAGCATCATTGAAGTATTTATACAGCACATATTTGCAATGTAACCTGCCGTTACTCATAGTTTTGTCTCCAGGGAGCAAGGCGACCCTAAAGTCACATAAAAGTTCATAAAGTGACAATAAAACCATCCCACTGCTCGATACCGTCGTTAATAATTGCACATGGGGATCATGACATTAAGCCTCAGACTTCAAATCAAGCCCAAAATCTGGCATCCTGGTTTGGACTTGGTGTTTGGGTTTGCAGTATTAGATAAGGTTGGAGCCTATTTCCAAAGCTTGCCATGGGGGGCTTTGCACCCTCTCTCTTTCTGGAAGCATCTCCGTGCTTCTACTGATATTTATCGGTTGTGTTTGATGAAAAGTTGTGCTTTGACACTTTTTAGCCCAAGCTTTTTGATTAATGTAGATACACAAATTCAAGATCATATTCTATACCACATGCATTTTTGTTTCGGTGAATTGCTTGTTTTAAAATAAAAGGATATAAGATTTATTATCCATATGTTTTGAACAGAATGTTTGGAATTACCAATCCAAATGATTTTATCTAAACTTTCTCTTCATATTTATGTTTAAATAAAAATGTCAAAGAACTGCTTTACACCGACATTTTTCACAACCACATATGTATTTTAGAGGGATATTTCTGAACCGACAGAAGTAAACCTCCCTTTGTAGAAGGCAGATCTGCCGTGGCGACCTCAGCAACACAGATGAGATCAACGTGCCACGGCTCCAGCATGGTTTCATGCTCGTGCTTACACATCATCCAGTACTCTGATTTTCAAGGGTGCTTCATGCCTTGCCATCAGTAAGAGACAAGGGTGCTCAGCTCCTGCAAAAAATAAGCACAAACACATATAACAAAAGTATAATTAGTGGATGAGTCATTAATTCTCATTATTCTGTGGCAGAATCAGAGCTGTTCTGTCAGGGGGTAGCAGGTAGCTCTAACTGACAGTTAGCGATGTAAAATACACCCATCACAGTCACTTCACTCCCTCAGGGAAGCATCAAGGAAAGAAAGACGAGGATGCTGGAGCAGGTAAGTACTGTCATGCCCCGATTCTGCAAAACACCGAAATACGGGCATTTCAGTCTTGCTGACTTCAGCAGGCGGTGAAGCATGGCCTTAGATACTCAGCATCAGCAAAATGCCAATTTATTAAGATAACCAGGCCTAAGGGAAAAAAATAAACAAATTTATTTAACTTGTTAGATGTATAATCCCCTGATGCCTTTTGGCTGTGACTGTGGTCTTGCCCCAGACTTATAATGTCGTAACCCTGTGGGTTTTAGTGGGGCTGGTCCTCATTCACCGTGGGTGAGATCAGGGTTAGCCCATGAACTGAGCTCTGTGCCAACACCAGAGCTTTTACATACGGTTTTATAATAAGCTTTCTATTAATTTCTGCTTCAAGGTCCCTAGTTTAAAATAAGATTAATTTTCTAGCCCAGCACATCAAGTATCAGAAGGACAAGAGGTGGTTTTCTGCTTCATGTCTGGTAGTAGGAGCTGGTCCAGCCCACGCTCTGGCTCTGGGCATCTTCAAAGGCTTCCAAAATTTTTAGGAAATATTGTACCAAAAACATTCCTGTTGGTTAGGATACACATTGACTGTGGCAGATCAAATTGATCCCTGGTGTTACTTTGGCCCTGTCAGTGGATTAATTCAGGAATTGCTTTAATCTATTACCTTTGCTTTCATTTTCTATTAAACATTTGTTAAAAAAAGATCAATAGGGAAACAGTGATGCACAGATAAAGCAAACACACGAGTAAAACTAAAAATAACCCAGTGAACTGTTCTCACTGGATAGTATAAATATTTCTTTCAGGTTAAAAATATTTCTTTGAGGATACAGAGCCCTTAAAAACCAGAATAGACCTTGGACAAAGACACTTCCTCACAACCAAGGGAGTAATGTGTTTTTGCCAGTAAAGGATATGCTCTGCTTTACAGAGGAAACTCCTGTTGGCTCATTTCACCATGGAAACTCCAGGCTTGACTATAAAAAGACAAATGTATCTCCTGACTAATATCCTTATGCTGGGAATAACAAAAACTAAGAGTGGATAGCGTTAACCCCAGGTAAGAGGGTAGCTGCCAGCATGGAGCCAGTCCTTCCTGCAGGGTTCCCACACTGACCAGTGAAAATCAGCGCTGAGCACCCGGCCGCCTCCAATTCACTAATAAAACCCAGGCTAAAACCAGCCATAGCTCCCCTCTGCCCAAACCCCCCATCCCAAAAGCGACCGACGCATTTCCCTTCTGCTTCTGGGACAAAGACAAGTTGACCAGACATGAGAAAAAAGCCCGGAGTTTTCAGCTTCAAAGGTATTTTTGACACAGAGCTTTCTGACATTGCTCCTGTTGCCGACTTTCCGGGGCTGCCCTGAGGTGGTGGCAAAGTGCTTGTGCAAGAGGATGAGCTGTGCACTGGAGGTACTTTGGTTTCCTTGACCAGTCCACAGAGACTTTCATGTTGTTTTTTGCTCCTGCTTTACAGCTGCCTCCTTTCCTGCCTCTTTAACCGAGACCTTTTCAGTTCCCCCAAAGGAGCAAATATAGAAATACACAACATAAAAATAAAAATAATAATAACTAAT
>NW_010139841.1:0-4501 GCF_000699245.1 Pterocles gutturalis | reverse complement strand
TCTGTGATTCTGTGATTCTGTGACTTTAAGTAATAGAACAGTTAGAGATAGAACATGCTGCCAAAAAGAGCCTGAAAAAAATCCCTCTGAGATTCAGGTTTTTCACCTTATTCTTGTTTTATATCTGGTAGAGGGAGGATTGCACAGCGGTTGCACAGCGGTTAGGGCTCTAGCCAGTTTCTTTCTGCACTGCAGATTTCTTACATGACCTTGGGCAAGCTGGTTGACACTGCATTTCATCTCCTTAGCTGTAAGACAGTGACAAAAGCAACTCCCTACCTCTCAGAGATGCTGTAAGGATAAATAGTTAAGGATTTTCAGTCATTCTATGAGCCATCTAAGTGCCTATACGAATTAAACATTCAAATCTGCCACAATGCAGAGGCACCAACTGCCTGGCATACCTGGAGGTCTCTACCAAGCCAAATGACTTGTGTGACTACTTCAATGTCCTTTAGCTAACACATCCAGACTACAATGAATTAGGATGATCCAATCTAAGCTGTATCTGAGAAGAGAAGAGAAAAAAAAAAAAAAAAAAAGAGTAAAAGGTAGCAACAAATCAGTAGCTGTGTAGCTGATATGACAGCTCACTAGCAGCGTGACCCAACTATTTGTGAAATCAGTGGACTCTGTTGTCTCAGTGGAAGATGGATCAAGACTGAGGACTAATTATTGAGCATGAAAAGGGGCCAGCTACCAGGATTCTATCGTAGCCGTCTACAAATGTTCTAACACAGCAATGTTGCTGAGACCAGACCTAGAAAGCAGATTAAAATCAAATTAGAAAGGCAGAGAATGTTAAAAGTAAACAAAGATATTAAAGGAAAATATTTTTATACTTGTATTTGAATGTTTATTACTGTTTATTGCTTAATTTAATGTAGTTAGTTTTGATGGTTACAAAGGATCTGCTTTTCCTACCTAAAAGTAATTATCAACAATAAATTGTATGAAAAGCTCAAAATTAAAGGAGCAGCAGCAACATCCCTTTAAAAGAATTGGGTTTTTGTGATACTAAAAGTAGCTGAGATTGTGTAAGCTAAAATATTGTAAACAAATGAAGCCAGTTTAAATTTTTCATTTACTTCCTTTATTTTACCCAGCATGGGCTCTGCAAAGAGTTTAATCACATTTTTATTTTCCCTGTATAGCACAGTTGCATTTTCATCTTACATATTTAGCTTTCCAGATAGACAGAATACACATCTCCCTGGCTCTTAGTACAGTGAGACTCACAGTAATAGACTGCTGCATTTCCCGAGTTATTTTGTCTTGTAACTTCTTCAACTGTAGCCCAAGTAGTCCTGCCCCTCTGTTAGCTCAGCTAAGGCATCAGATTGAGGTTACCTATGCAGTTACAAGAACTACTTTTCCAAACACATCTCAGAAATCCAGGCTTTACTACTGTAGTAGAAATATTCATTTTGAAGAATTTTTACTTCACATATACAGTGCAAGAAAAAGTTTAGTATCCTCTAATTCCTCCATTGTAATAGAAAACCCTGAATAAACATCAAAACAAAAGAAAGTTATGAGAAAGAACTCATTTGCTATTAGTGTGTAGAACACAAGGGGCAACAAAATAAATAACAAACCACTGCAATCTAAAATATTTATGTAAAAATAAACTGAAACAGTGTCAGATCTCACGTGCTGAAGCATAAAATGGGACACATTTTAAGAAAAGAATAAATATGTCTCCCCATGGGCACAAGTGGTTTCACTGACTAGCAGCTATGCAGAAAAAAAAGTGATGTAAATGACAGGATAACTGGAAAGTAAGTCATGAACCCAGGTGGAGCAAATGAAAAGCATGACACAAGGTCTCGGAAGACCTTGACAGAGCACAGGCACAACAAGCTAACTACCATTAACTCAAATGCTACAGGCATTTCATCTGGAAAGTTAAATGTTTACTGCATGGAATTATGTGCTCTATGCTTATTCATATGCATCTCTACACTCACCACAAAAGCCTTTCAAGTAGAATTGTGTGAACCGTTAATGGTTTTTTATTCAGTTGAGAAACGAACAACAAAAATTCAGTTTAATATTTGGCTTTATTTTCAAGTTATTTCAGCAATCTTCTAATCCTCTGGGGGAAAATGTACAGCAGAATTTGAAATGAAGAAGTTTGTTTGAAATAAAGAGCTATAACATGTTGTTTCAAAAAATAAAAAGAAGAAACAAGAAAAAGACTGGTAGGGAAGAAAAAATATCCAAAGGGAAAACAGAGATGGAAGTCTAGCTTTGAACTTAGACACTTCCCACATTGTAATCAAGTGACTTGCCAGCCAACCGCACATGTATACCAGAGAAACAAGTGAGAATGAGACTGTGGGGAGTGTGATAACAGTTCTGCACTCATAGTACTTTCATCTCATAGTACATATATTTGTGCAGTTGATACACTTACCAGTTGCATTTTTTCATGTTGGAGATGACAGTTTCCCCAATAGCTTGTAGGCAGTGATTTGCTAAAAAAACCCCTCAAAAACAAAACAAAACAAAACAAAACAAAACAACAATTAAAGGTTTAATAACATACAAGCAGCTCTTGAACAAACACCACACAGAAGACTGTGCGGGTTTCACATGTGTACTCCTCAGTGACTCAGTTTTAGTCAAATTACTTTCAGGTTTTAGATCAAAAAAAGAAATAGAGAATTTTTTTTTCCCTATGGAATTTTCTTGGAAGGTTATTTCTCTTAGCATCTACAGAAATAATAGAGATACTCTGTTTCAGATGTCAAGGAACACTGGACGTCATGGAAAAAAACAGGATGTTGCAAAGTATTTCCTGGTATTATTTAGTACTGAATCATATTGCAATACATGTTAGGCTAGAGATATAGTTAAACATTTCAATAGGTTTCATGAATTCATTTGCATTTGCTGTCCTTCAAGCTTTATGGCTTGAATGATGCCAGTAAGAGAGGGGAAGCATGTTTGTCTGTCTTAACTGTCAGTGATGACACAGATAAGTAAAACGGATGTGGGTGTTTCTGGTTTTTTTCTTATTAACGAGGCTTTTCAACTATTTCAATAATGAAGAGTTTGACGTTCAAACCATTTCCATCTATTGCCCTCGGCAGGGCATGCAATGAAGAAAAGGCCCAAAGTTTTATACTGGTAAGAAATATAGGGGTAATCTAGCAAAGACAACAACAGCTAAGGAAAAAAAAAGTATGGACAAACATAATTCTTCAGGTTTGGTGTAGCAAAACACATGTGGAACGTCATTTTGACTTGAAAATAATATATTGCCACCAGTGCAGCTCATGAGTGATAGACAATGGAATGACAGCAGAACCCAGAGGCCTCTCAAGAGCTAAAATGAGAGAAGAGGCAAAAAACAGTATTTAGCTGGAAATTACTGTTTTCGTCTGTGCACTTGGGCCAATGCCAACTTGTCTACTCCCCTGTGTAATAATTAGATTATTTGCCTTGATCAATTAATCTAATATTAGACTGCCTGGGGGAAGGGAAATTCAGTTAGAGGAACATATTGACGGTGGGATCAGATATGCTTGATTCAGTCTTGTCTATCTACAACAAAATGTGTACAGCAGCTTCCTTGAATACAACCAGAATTAGATGAGGCAGTTTCCTTGTTGACTGCTTCAAGCTCTTGCTAGGTAATGTTCAGCTTCAGAAATAACCCTTTCAGCCTCTCCCTCTATTTTGTGTTGCCCAGCTACTGAAACCATGCCTGTTCCTTCCTTTCCACCCTGTTTCTTTTCTTCTTTCTCTGAGCTTTTGCCCCTCTGTCGCAAGGTCTCAGATCCCTAAAAAACATAATACCCAAGAAAATCCCTCCACACTGGTATGTATTTCGAATGTCCTGCTGGTGACTGCTGCTGTTTCAGTTGTCTCATTCAACAGAGTTTCACACTTTCTCACCTTTATCCCAAAATGAAACAATGCTGTTTTCATTCACTAATTAAACTAGAAGGCATAACCCACTTCTAACTGTATAATTTAATGAACAATTGCTGTGCATTAGGAATCCTGATGGAAATAACCTGACTCCAAAGCTAAGCCACAAGAAGAGGACTGTTCAGAAACACAAGCTTAAATAATAGATCAGCAGATCACTTTTGCTAGACCTGGAAAAGAAATCTGGTGCACAGAGACATGGAGAGGTACTGTCAGAAAGAACATTGCTTAGGCCCCCAACCTTCTAGCTGTAGCATTGGCTAAAGAAGGTAAGAAAGTCTCTTTTAAAATGTTGGCATGTAGCCCTTTTTCTCTGACAGGAAAAAGAAAAAGGAGTGCAAGGAGGACTGATTCAAAAATTAAAAAAAAAAAAAATTCTACCTCTCTTTTACTTTCCCTCATATTTTGCTCCAATGTCACACGAATTTTAGTACAAAAATTGTTAAAATGCAAAAGTTATTTCTTTACAAGTAAAGAGCCAAAGCCAAGAAGATAAATTCTCATCAAAATTTTAGTCAAAATCTGTTTAGTTTTCTATTTAAAAAAATGATAAAAACTA
>NW_010139840.1:0-887 GCF_000699245.1 Pterocles gutturalis | reverse complement strand
AATCAGCGTTAAACCCGTTCCCCCCCGATCCCCGGTGCCACCATCTATTACTCCCCCAGTGCATTTTCTATCACCTTTTGTTAGAATTACACAGCCGGAAACTTAATTTACCCGGAGCTTTAAAGAGAAATAAATGCAGGCAGGCTGGTGTCCCCGCGATATGCCTATTTACTCCCACGATCCATAGATTATTATGAATTGTTGTGATTTTCAGGCTGCTGCTGTTTTAAATACCTTCTCAGCTACTCTCCCTGGCTGGAAAAAAATAAAAAATAAAGTCCACCTTTTCCGAGCAAGGGGCAAAGAGCAAGAAACCATAGCACTTGCGTTGGGCTTTATTTACTTTTGCTATTATTGTTATTATTATTTTCGAAATTTTGGAGCGAGCGAGGTTTTCAATTGCTGAAATAATTGCCTGGGAGAAAGGTTGCTTAATCTGTTCATCCATTATTGACTCGGGCTCCAATATTTGGCTTGCTGCTTTTTTTTATAGCAAGAAGATCACGTACGAGAGTCTTTTGCATAACAATTTTTAAAGAGGACACATCCTTACATCAAAAGTGGACGTGACTTGAATTTTGCCGGCGTTTGTCCCTAAAATGACCCAATTCCGGTTACTGCCACTGGGCAGCAGTAACATTGCATCAATTCTCCAGGCGATAGACTTATTTTGCTTTACTCTCTGCCCCTTTCCCTGCCTCCCCTTTCCCCCCCCCCCTCCCCAAGCCAACACGTACTTTTAAAGCTGATTATTTTGTTTTGCTGCTTTTTAGCCCTACACACACTGTTTTCTCTCCCTGGGAACGGATGAGCAGAGAGAAGCAAGCCCGGCTCGTAGGAGCAACATGGCTAATAACCGCCCATTTAAGTTCCCATGTAAGGCAGAA
>NW_010139839.1:2490-8937 GCF_000699245.1 Pterocles gutturalis | reverse complement strand
AGGGAGTAGCGCGGGGGGAGCGGGGGTTGGCTCCAGGCGCAGGGCCCCGGGGGATCAAAGCACCGGACAACCCGGGGATCGGCCCGAGCTGTCCTGCCGCAGCGCCTCCCCCTGCCCTTTGCCGGCAGTTAACCCGTTCCAGTAGGGGCTTCACCCCCTGTGCAGTCACTCCATTCTGCCTCAGCAGCGTTAACAGCCCGGTACTGAAGCGGGGGTTAGCTTCCTGCTTTGGTACCTGCATCGGGGAAAGCACCAAACCCTCCAGCAGCCAGTCCCCGGGAGAAGCCCCACACGAGCTCCAAAGCACCCAAGGCAGCGCCTCTCAAATCCTTTTGACTCGCCCAGAGAGGAAGTTGGCCCCTGTCTTTGTGCCCCACCTGAAGGCTGTGTTCTCTTGACTCAAAGTTGGAAACACTTGGGAAGGAAGGAGAACAGGCATGGGTGAACAGGGCAGGCACTGCAGGGGCAGGGTATCTAACCACTGCAAACTGTTACAGCACCTCTGACCCAGCTGCTTCTGGACAGCAGAGCTGGGTGCTTTTCCTGATTAAGTACAGTTTGCAGAGGGTGCTGCCCGTGGGTCCCAAGTGGCAGTTAGAAACCCGAGAGAAGCTGGAGCCTGTGAAAACCTCGGGAAATAAGGAACCTCCCTGCCTGAGCTCCTGTACCGCCTGCAGCATAACGGGAGGAGACATCAGCACCTGGGGCTCAGAGTCTTCACAGTGCTCTCAATCGGTCTGTAGGGACCCACGGCTGGAGAATGGGACTTTGTTTAACAAAATAAAGCACCGGCAGTATTTTGTGGTGACCTTTTTCCTCATAAAAGAGTGAATGCACAGAAACTTGTCAGTAGGATGTTTTTCGAATTACCAAACTAGTAAGTAGTGTCGTTTTTTTCCTTGAGTAGCGTTAAAAAATTAAAATAGAACCCATGAAAAACACCACCTTCTGCAAACTGTACTTAATCAGGAAAGCATCGTGACATGCAGAACCACATGCTGTACAATTTATTTAATAAACAGTTTTATTTAATAAGTCCCATTCGATCCAGTCACGTGCCTCAGAACTCGTCTTGCTGGCATCGCTCAGGCAGGCAGCAGTGTCCGTGTTTTTAAGCAGAGCATGTATTTCTGCTTGTGTTGCTGCTCCAGCTGCCCAGCAGGCCAGCCCTGCTCCGTATGAAGGTCCAACCCATCATGGATATACCGAAATGAGATTATTTACCGAATGCTGACTGACAGCAGGCACGGCATTTGGAAAATAAACAGCTGGTCCTGGCCAGGGGAAACTTTCAGTCTAGGTTAGATGAAGACAGAAAGGGCCGAATATAAAAGCTTGGAAAGGAGATGTGCTGTGCTTGTGAGGAGACACGGAAACGTGGATAAGGTAGCGGCAGTTCCTGTAACGAGCAGCTTTCTCAGCCATTGGGGTCTGTCTCCTGATGGCAGACTGCACACCCTGGAGAGGCACCGGGGTTAATTTTCCAACCAGAGCCAGCGTCAGGTGGGGGTGCAGGAGCGGGGGCTCTGAAAGCCAGGTGTGTTGGGTAACCAAGGGCACACTGCTGCGAGCCGATGACACAGCAGGGACCTGGTGTATTGGTAGGCAATGGAAATTGGAAGCAAAAGTGTCATAAGCAGCAATCTGGTGTGACAGCACAGCACTCACCACCTTGTGCTTGCGATGAACTGGACTTGGTAGCTTCATCCTAAGCATTTTTTTTCCTTTACCTGTTTAAACCTCTGCCAAAGGGTTAAGAAATGAAATATGAAAAAATGGAAATGTCACAAAGTCCTTTCTTATTGACAACACACCTGCTTTACAGGACATGTATGTCAGCTGAAATGTGTTTTATTCATTCCAAAATGCTTGAAAGAGGTCTAAACTCTTCATAGCATTTAGAAACGTAAACCAAGAGCAGCAGGTCTCCCTCCCCATCAAATAACTGCTGCTGCTCAGACTCAGGGGGTGAAACTCTGATGTGTCCCGAAAGCTGCCCCATTGATGTTGTTCTGGACAAAGCAGATGCCAAACATGCCATCACCCCAACATCCCTCTGACCGGGACTACAAAGCCCAGACTCACAGCCTGGTGCTAACGCCAGCTGGGGCTGTGTGAGTGCCCGCTCCCCCTCACCAGCCACGCTCCATGTCCACGTGAAAACCCGTCCGAGGGCTTTTCCCGTCAAACCTGGGCCCCCAGGCTGACAGCTGAGCTGAATTCTTTCCACCTTCACATCACAACCTATAACGAAGGACTCGCGGGACAGATTATACCCCGTCCTTCGCGTTGTGTAACGCCACCGACCTCGGCGAGCTCACAAAGGTGTCACCCAGAACAAGGTGGGACAAAATCCAGCTTGCTTTCACTCTCCCTGTAATCAGACGTCTGCTCTGGAGATCAAACAAGGCAGCAGATATTTGTTTGCGACACCAAAGTGAAAAATCAGCATGTCTCATGCTAAATATACACAGGGAAGAGATTTGCTGACCAGCACGATACTGTTTTATGTGGAGCTTCCCAAAGTACAGCTGTACACTAGCAGGCTAGGGAAAGGATTGCCGTAGTCAGAGAAAAAAAAAGTGTAAAATATTAGAAAAAAAAAAGGCAAAAATTCCTCCATTTATTTGAAGAAAGAGTAGATCCGTGGTGTCATTCCTGCAGGCTGAATGGCTAGTGGGGCTTTGAAACTGCGGCACGAGCTGTCAGATGGAACTTGAGTTCCTGTAATCTGCTTTTAAGTGCATGGAAAAAACAATTTATATGATATGGAGGAAAGAGAAAGGATGTTGAAAATAATTAAGGAAAACGTTTTTTAAAAAATTGCTTTAGTATATAACACCAAAACAAGCAAGAGCAGGGGATATCAATCCTTGAATCTGTAAATCAAAGTAAAATTGTTCCTGAGCAACCAGTGATTTAAGAGCTGGTGAGGACTGAGCGACGTGCCCAAGGCAAGGTCTAACGAGATGGATGAAAAATCAGGTTTTTGATCAATTTATTCTGAGATACAAAAATATTGGATTCTGATAAAGCCAAGCACTGGATTCCCATGACTACATGAACCCCATGACTGGGATAATTTGAGGAGCACGTCTCGGGGCGTGTGCTCGGCATCCCGGTGACCACGCCGCTGTATCAGGAACTCCTCCGTGCGGGTTGGGTCACGGCTGAGATCTGTGTCACCCAGCTGCACGGCAGCAGGGCAGGGACCAAGCTGGTCATTAAGCGCTAATGACGACTTCATGCAGGGATGCACACCAGGGTTGGTGGGGCAGTTTCAGCCCCAGAGGACTCGCTCTGCCAGTTCTCCTGTCAGGATGATGAGGAGGAGGAAGAGGGAAAGCGCTGGCGCCGTGAACCAGAGATATCTGCACATTGTGCAACAGGGCGAGAACTCAGTGAGGTTGGTGTTGTCCCCACCACACTGAAACAAAATTGATTGTGTGTTTAAAAAAAACCCTGGAAAGCTTGTATCGCGGGTCCCAAGAGGGGCGCTTCCCCGAAAGCTGTGGGCACCCGAGTCACGGTGTCAGCTCTGCGAGGGGATGAGCGGCTGTCCTGCTGAGCTGGGGACATGCTGGGGCATAGCCCCAACCCCAACCATCACCTGGGCTGGGACCTCGACTATAAGACATTTTCCCTACGTTCATTGCATGATGTCCCAAATTCCTCTTCCAACAGATATTGTCCAGCAGAGGCACGCGGCGAGGACACACTGCGGCAGGACGGGGCGGGCGGCGCAGAGGGAGCGGGGCAGGCAGCCACGCTGCTGGCCCCAGAGCCTGCCCAGCCCCACAGAGGGTTTGCTCACTAATCCCCCGACCTCTCCTCCCACATGGGCAGCGCTGTCCGGGCTGACACAGGACAGAAACATTGCCCACTTAGAACACGATTCGATTTTTTTTTCCTCCCCAGGTCTTTTCTGTATAATAAAGGGATTCATTTCAAATCCTGTTTCCATTTTCTGAAGGTTTTTTCGGTCTCAAATAGCCCAGTTGGGTTTGGGTGGCAGTCACCCTGGCAGCTTGTCCCCTGTTTCGGGGTTGAACACCTATGGGATGGGGATAAAGGCTGTGGGTGCCTCCCAGACAGGCTCCTCTGGGCCCACAGATGCTGCCCCCAGTCCCACCAAGGCTGCAGATAAGGAGGGGAAAAAAAAAAAAAAGAAAAGAAAAATAAGAGACAGGCAAACCAACATGATCTCTGGGCTTTGCTATGGAGCTGCAGCGCTCGCTGCTCAAATCCCCCGGCAGCTCCGTGGGTATCTATTTCCCAAACTTCGGCTGCCTTCCCGAAATCCCCAGCCTAACATAGTCTGCTCACTGAAACCCTCATCCTAGGGTGTTTTGCTCGTTTATTTGGCTGTTTGGATAAGGATCAGAGGCTCCTCAATGGCCAGTAATGTGTTACGGAGCAAGAAAAGCCAGGGCAGATGCATTTCCAGTGCTCCTGCTGGAATAATTATTGACCTCCCAGCCGGTAGGAGGAAGATATAAATAACCGTTCTTGTTAGGGCAGGGATGAGTGCACTGGAATTGTGAAAACATTTATTCTTCCTTCAAAGAAATATCTTGTAGCCAGAATGGGGTGACACCAGGTTTGATGGTATCTTTAAAGATCTGGGAAAAATTTATCAGATTCATAACGATTCTCACCCCTGCCCAGCACCAGATGAACCGACTCTGCCCCCACCCAGAGAGGAGCAGCTCTGGCACCTAAAATAATGAGGTGGGGAGCGAGGGGGGCACAAAATACCATTATTTATAAAGAGGAAAAGAAAAATAAAATATCAGTGCAAAGCCCCCGCATCCTGGGATGAAGGCGGAGGTGCTGCCTGCTGAAGGACCGACACGGAGCAGCAAAACCTGCGTGGCTGTGCCGGGGGGCCCAGGGCTCACGAGGACGTGGGCACGGGGCGTGTGGCCCTGGTGGCACCATTGCTGCAGGGTGACAGGGTGCAGGGTACCCCCCGACAGCACGGAGCTCGCTCAGGACCCACACTCCCACGCATGGGATCCAGCACCCCACGGTTGCTTTCCTGGGGCTTTGATAAAGGTTTGGAGACAAGGGACACAGAAAGGAGGGGGGACAGCGGGTGTGGGCAGGGGGCTGCCAGCTGCCGAGCCGGGTTGATGCCTGACCCTCTGCACCCCCAGCATCGCCGCTTCCCTACCTGCTCCTCCGCAGACCCTCCTGTCTGCTGCTCATCTGGGTCAGACAAGCTGCACCGCTCCTCAGCTCTCCCAAAACATCCAGAAACCACCTCTCCGATGTAAGAAAACACCCTTGGGTTGCTCTCTTGACACACAGGCTGCTGAAGCTGGTAACAGGAACCCTCCCAGTGCGGCGGGAGTTGGTCTTGTACATGGAATAAAATCTCCTGTTGCGTGAAAACCACAAGAAAAAAGGGTCAGCTCATATAATTCAGAAGGATATTTGCAAACTGGGAATAGTTTAGAGAGTGTCAGCTTTGGATTATTAAGGAAAAAACCCCCCAAATTTTAATAAATTGGATTTGAAACAAGCGGCTCAGCATCGCCCAGCCCCACCACACGCATCCTTCCTGCCAGCATCCCGCTGCCTCGGAGGGACCCCTCTGACAGACACCCTCGGGCTGTCCTCGGCCCCCGCTCCGCCTTCTCCCAGCCCAGCTTCTCTCCCGCCTTACCCACAGACACCCCGGGGTGCTCAGAGTGCTGTTCCGAAGCTCTGGTGCCCCAATATCAAAAGAAACCCCAAACCCCACGCACTCTGCTGGTTATTTCTTTCCTGCCTGGGATGGCTGCAACACCTGTGTCTGTGCTGGCTGGAAACGCTCTCTGTGGACACGCTGTCGGGTTATTCCAGCCATGTCTTTATTTGCTCTTGATGCTTTCAGCGTGTTTTGGACACTTAAGAAATTAAAATGTATTCTCACCTTGTGCTGGATGGAGAGAACGAAACCCAGCACCCAAAGCCCAGCTCGGCAGTGCTGGTGCCAAGGCGTGCTGCGATGTCACCCTCCCGTGCGGGGAACGCACTGCTGCCATCGCCATCAGCCCCCCGCAAAGCCTGGGGGCTGCTCCTGGCCTCGGCTTGGACTCCACCCTCTTGCCCAGCAGTGCAACAGATCCCTCTCCCCAGCATGGCGGAGCTGCCAGTGGAGCTGTCACACTCCCAGCTTTGGTTGGGGTTTGTGCAATGAGGCGGTTGTCACCCTCCAGAATTGCATTATATATGGTGAAGGTGCCACCAAATTCCATCCTCGGCGTTTAGCTGAATGCACAGAGCCATCGGCCAGACAGCAGAGCTGACAAGGGGAGCAGACTGCTCACCCAGGGCGAGGTTTGGACTGCAGGAGCAGGACAGTGGCTCCCAGGCGTAGCAGCGCTGGGTCACCATCCTGCCTGGAGGAGGGGACGTCACAGAGTTCCAGAAGGGGTTGGGCTGGAAGAGACCCTAAAG
>NW_010139839.1:575-2335 GCF_000699245.1 Pterocles gutturalis | reverse complement strand
CTTCCTCACATCTCATCTCAATCTCCCCTCTTCCAGCTTAAACCCACCACCCCTCGTCCTGTTGCTACATGCTATGTCTGTGGTCCTGCCAACTGTAGGACAACCTCATGAAGCCAGTAATTGATCGGGAGACGGCAATAAAGCTCCGAAGAGACTCGCTTTGCAAGGCAGTTCCCTTCAGGCACAGCCGCCTACCTACGCAGAGCAGCGAGACTGCGAGCAGCTCCGTTACCCCGTTAATAGGAACCTGAAAACAAGAGCGTCTCACACACACTTCATTCACAGCACCGGCAGCGAGGGATGAAACCACCCACTGGCTTTGCAAGTGAAAGAGAAAGCCCCAGCCCTTTTATCAGTCTTAACTGGAATTTATTTCCAGGTTATTTGTTACCATGTATTACAACTGTGCGGCTTTGGGACGGATTAGTGCCTGGGGTGCCCCGGCTGGGTCCCTGCCGGGCTGCGGGAGCCCCCCAGCTACAGAAATGCCCTGGAGATCCCCCCCACCCTGCTCTAGCCAGACCCCAAAGGAAACACAGCTTTTTTTGCAGACAGAGCTTTAGGAATAGCAGTTCTTCCCAACTTGCGGGTGTATTTTACATATTTATGGCAGCTCTCTGATTTCCCTGGTCACTTGTACCATGGGAGACGAGCCGGTGGGTGACACAGCACAGGGACACCCCTCAAACCACACACACCCTGGGGGCTGTGCCCATGGGGTGAGAGGATCTCCACCTTGGCAAGGAAAAGAGCAGCAGAATAATCTTGATTTAATTTAAATTACCCTAAGTTACACCGAGTGCAGAGGAGCTTGTCCCAGTGCCATCTCCGCCCCCCTCCACGTGTGTCACTTTCAAACCCAGCCCCTGCGCTTCCCATGAATAATCTCTGATATCCTCGGGGTAAATAAGATGTTACAGGAAAATCAATGAGCCACCAGAGCCAGCCCATGGGATCTGCCCTTCCCACCCAGAGCATCCCCGGGGTGCTGGAGCAGCTCCGAACCGCTGCTGAGGTCCTGATGCTCCTCGCCCCACAGCCACACACAGTACGTCCCCCTCGGTGCCCTCCCTGCACCCCGGGATGTTCCTCCCAGCAAACGAGTACAACCAGAGCATGAAACCAAACCAGGCTGAGACGCAGCAAGGCTCATCTCCAGGTGGAAACACAACGGCAGGTTTACAGCAGCACAATTCCTCGGGCTCCCCAGCTTGGCAGGGCACGGCTTTGCCACCCCTAAATGCACTCAGGAAAACTGCACGGAGCTCGGTCGCGCCTGGGATGCACAGAGGGAACGGGAGAGACATGTTCGAGGTTCATTCAGCCATGGATGCAACCCAAATTGTTGTGGGTGCCCCATCCCTGGAGGGGTTCAAGGCCAGGCTGGATGAGGCTTTGAGCAACCTGGGCTAGTGGGAGGTGTCCCTGCCCATGGCAGGGGGTGGCACTGGATGGGCTTTAAGGTCCCTTCCCACCCAAACCACTCTGTGATTCCATGAAACCCATCCCAACACAACACAATAACCAGGTTAAGCACAGTCTAGAAGCTGGTGCAGTGACAGGCAGAGCGGACACATCGGATGGGTGATAGAGCAGGGGTACCCACGGCAGAACCCCCAGCACAGAGGTACCCGAGGTGTCCAGCAGCACCCGGTCCCAGCAGCTCACTGCCACCCGTGACGCAGGGTGACGCCTGCTCCCTGCCCTCCCCACCCTCCAGAAGCGTGTTCTTGGCTCCCAAGCAGCGCTGGAGCAAAGGC
>NW_010139839.1:0-200 GCF_000699245.1 Pterocles gutturalis | reverse complement strand
GGCTGACCCCAGTGGCTTCCATCCCCAGTGTCTCCCAATGCCACAGGGACGCTGATGTCCTGGACACAGCATTTAGTTTGTGAGCTGTAGGATGACACTTGTTTAGTAAAATGCTTTTTTTCCCCTAACATCGCCCTGGATGTTTCCAGGCCTCTGGCCAGCTCTGGTTTCTCCGAGCACCACCCTGGTCTCAGCCCGGA
>NW_010139838.1:0-16097 GCF_000699245.1 Pterocles gutturalis | reverse complement strand
ATATATAAAACCAGTGTATTTTAGGCTGGGAAACAGATATTTTACAAATATTTTAGAGAGTGCAAACAGTTTAAAATTAATTCCTGCTCTATATTCTAGGGCATTTGCATTGTACTTTAACAGACATAATCCATTATAAAACCAAACCTTTTAGATTATGAAGAAGCTTAGAGAATCACGCAGTTCAGGGATAAGTGAAGGAGTTCCGGTGCTCTCCTCATGGCACTTGGTGTAAAAAGCCCTTGAGGATAAATGAACATATGGAAGACTGGGAGAAGAAAGAGGCCCAGAAAACACATTAAGACTTGCTGAGGTCACATCTTTGTAAACTATCAGAATCAGGACAATAAGGAGGAAATTTGGTCTAAACTAGAACATCTTTGATGTTAACAAGTATTGCCCTGTAGCTTGTTCCATTACTTATCTAGTTGCTGGCTTTGCTGTTGCCTCTGTTATCTGATATACACTTTCTCTTTTGTTTTGTAAATCCATTATTTGTTTTGTCCTTGTTGACTATGAGAACTGAATAAAGTCATTTTTACATCATGCCTTGAGGTTCCTGAAGACAGTTATATCTTTTCTATCACTTTATTCCATCCTGACCGTGAGTAATTGTCTTAATTGTTCCTTGAGGGTCTTATTTTCCCAAGCGTATTATCACTCACTCCAGAAATATGTCTGCATGCATGAGGATCACAGAACAGCAACATACAAAGATAAAAATAATTATTTCTCAGAAGCAAGAAAAAAAAAATTGCAGGCAAAAACCTTCAGTTGAAATATCTCCAATAGACCATGGCTGTATTTGAAAAAGGAGCTAAGCCAACCTGCTTAGAAATTCTCTCCTATTACTCCCATTGCAGACAGGAAAAAGGAAAGTCATCTCAGACAAAGCCTTTCTTTGCTTCTGCATTTCAGTTTAAAATTAGTTCTTAAAATTTAGGAGTATTGCTTGGCTGGTTTTTTACAATGCATTATCCCAGTCATGCCTCCAGAGACATTGCATAAGAGGCAAGTGTACTAGCCTTGCTCCTGTTAAAATAAACTGGTTCATAACACAAGCTAAACAATAGAAGTTCATTTGAAAAAATACCAGCATGCCCTCAAAAGCCTTCTTCAATTCTCTCTTGATGAAATCTGATCAGCTGTGACACCTGTATGTACAAGTTATTTGCATCTATTTAAAAACTGTAAAGTAATACAACCGGAAAAGGAAAGCGTTTCCCAGGCTATTGTGACAAGTTACAGAAATAACATTTCAAAGCAAACCAACAAGAAAGAACTGAGATTTCAAATGCTTTTTTGAAAAAATAGTTAAATTTTTCCATCACTACTAGGACAGATTAGAAATGTTGGTTTCAGAAATCCTTTATGTGCCAAACTTCTATAAAATCTACAAGAGAATCCTGCTTTATATTAAACATCTCCTTTTTGAAATCATGCCCCTTCTCCTGCATCACAGAGGGCGCTTCCTTCTCCATCTCAGGAAGCCCTGCCCCTCTGTCCTACACATGGCCTTGCAAGCACGGCAGATTTTTAATAAATTTGTCATGTGAGGAGAATACGAAAGCAAACACAAGGCTTATACTTAAAAAAGGGAGGAGGGAAAGGTGAAATAGGTTATTGTCAGGACTGTCAGCAATAGCAGGCAAAGCTTCAGAAAAAAGATCTTGAAGGGAAGTAAATAAAAATGTACTGAGGTGAATAGAGATTGGAATAAATATTGCACAGGTTTACCAAGAAGAGATCAAATCTGATTCGTCTAATCTTCTTTGACAAAATAATTATTGTTTCTCGTGGGTGAAATGTAGTGGACTTTATCTGCACAACAGACAGATTAGTTCTCCTGCATCTGACTTGTTTCAAGAAAAAAATATTTTGATATTGCGTGCCAGACAGAAAAATCAGCAATTCATCTGAAGAAAATGGTATGACACTGAAGAAAACCAAATTAAAGGTTTTAAGCAATAAAAAGAATTTCTGTTAAAATCTGAGATTCACCAGTTATTAAAAAAACACCAGAGAAAAAGATACCTTGTGCACATAGCTTTCACTATGACAAAAGTCCCAAGAAAAAAATCAACAATCCTAAAACACAATCAGTGAGAACTTTCTAGCGCAGGTAGTGAAGTATCAAAACACCATAGAAGGCAGTGGTAGTGCACAAACTGGAATAACGGCTGCAGTTCTGGTCACCCATGTGCAAGGTACAGGGACTTAAATAAGAACAAAGGGCAAGGAAGGGCTCCTACAAAGGGCAGCAAATGCAGAATGGACTGAAATGACTATGGTGATTTAATCTAGTGGGATGAAGGCCAAAACAATATAAATACATGAGGGAGAGGAAACAGAAAGAGTAGAGCTATTAAACAAAGAACAAAGTTGACACAAAGATGAACAGATTTGAAAAAAATGTAGGCCGGAAATTAAAAGGTTTCCAACCCTCACATGATGAAAAGAGCAGTAATTACTATAAGAATCTAGTTCAATAAATCCATGAATGGGAATATACGACATAGCTACCTGCAATGATCCAGTTCAGATCCTTAATTTTCAGTTCTGCAGCAGTGCTGTTTTCTGTATTTACATCATTAAACCTAGGGCAGCTACCCTTTAGTGACTGGCTATTATGGAACTGCTGCACTAATTTTTTTCTACCTTAATTTAACTAATATTGATTTACTGAATGTACACTAAGAAAATTTACTAACCATACAGGTATACACAAAAAAATTCCACCTTTCAAGAAACAGAAGCAACTCATTCGACACAACGCCAGAAATTCTTTTTACTTAAAACTTTGTAATTCTTTACTGGAAATTAAACTGCATTATATTGTCAGTCAGAAAAAGCACTAGAGAACTTGGGGACAACTCAAAATATTTCAGCAATGATTATGACACGGCTGTCTTAACGAATTATAATTGCTTACATTTATAAATACACAAAATGAGAAAGTAAATTAAGGAATGTGCCCTGCACTCATATCTCTTTCCAACTATCACAAATATTGCATTGTTACTTTTTCTTCTTTCCCAGTTTCAACGACTTTCCTTGCAATGCTTATCCTTGAAACTGCCAATATGTAAAGATTTCCTATTTTTAGAAATCTTTGTTGTGCTCTCAGCTGAAGTGGCTGCAATTTCAGGTAAACACAACAATACCCTTTAGCCTTTTGCAACAAAGCCCACACCTCCTCTGCAACGCCACTACTGTAGAGACGTATCAAAAATAGCATTGTCTTCACCAAGTTTTGCTCATCAGCTAGGGACAAGGATACATCAACTGGGACTGAACTGATTCAAGGGTCAATACTTCCTTTTTTCCTCTGAGAGCGTTTAGACGCTTTAATATGTATGACTTTTCACGATAAATTTACTGGTATGTTAGAAACAGCTTTGCCTGGGGCACCCATAATTCAGTTCAGCCTTGACAGGAGGAGGAACACTCAGCTATTCTAACAAACAGGCTCTCCAGTACTCCAGCATGATGGTGTGAAAGTCAGCTCCATCTTCGACCCCCACCAAGAGAAAAAGAACAGGCTTTAGAAATGAGGCACAATGGTTTATATTATTAAATAGATTACTCAGTATTACTGAATAGATGACTGAGATTTTCTTATTAAAGAGATTATCTCTCTGATAAATCACCACAGAAAGTCTTAAGCGTCACCTCTCATTTAAATACCTGATTTTGCAAGTCGATGCTTTATTTTTGTAAAGTAAATCTCTAAATTACATAAATGCAGGGAAATGTTAATGCCAGCCATGCACCACATAATGATGGACGCTGCCATATCTAGGGCTGAATCTACCAGAAACATGATTTTTTAATTGTGCTGTGAATATATTTTTCACTGCCTAAAACTTCCACCTTCCCCCTGCCAAACAATCTTGCCGATGATAGTCATTATAGATCTCCAGTTGCCCTAAAACTCTTGTCAACCTAAGCTGGGAGTTTCCCAAACTTCACCTTATGGAAAGTAACTTTATAAAGCCAGAAATGGGATTTTTTTTTTAACACAGCGTAAAGGAATACTTGCTTAATCTGAACATTTCCAGAAAAGCTACAAGGTCTGCAAACTAACTTCCTGGTCAGCTCTCGGTCTGCGATGCTCGGACTGTTATCTCCGTTCCGTGAGTGTGGTTTCAGGATTCTCCCTGTTCCGGGATTGTTAGCCGGGAACAGGCTGAGCCTTGGTCATTGGGTTGGGGGGCAGTATCACTGTGTACCACTCATTTGTATATTTGTATATAGTATTAATTTCAATATTATTGTAATTTAGTCATTAAATTGTTCTTATCTCAACCCATGAGTCCTTTCTTTTTCCCCTTTACCCCTTTAATTCTCTCCCCTATCCTCGGGTGGGGGGGCGGTGAGAGAGGGGGGATTGGGTGAGTGGTTTGGCCCCCAGCCAAAGACAAACCCATCACAGTTGTGTTTAATATCTAAAATATCACGACATGGCGTGAAGTTGACTATGATATGCCAATGAAGCAGACTCAGTTGATGAAAATCATCAGTCTTGGAGTTGTTTCTATGGGTTGTCAAAGAGAATCTGGTAAATGCAACAACACCAACAAATACCCACAATGAAAAACTGTAGAAATATACTTTCACTGCAGAAAACAACTACCCCATATTCTGGTTTCTTTCTTCATCTACAAGAATCTTACTCTTCTGCATGCTGATACTCTCACAGTTCATGCCACATCCTACCCTACACCTTTAGTAAGGTAGTGTCTCTTTACTTTGAAAAGGCTATTTTAAACATGGAGATGGCAGAGAAAGCTCCCGCTCTGATAGGTAAAACCAGAGATAATTTGATATATATGCTCACTGAGCTATTAAAACACATCCTTCATAGTTGGGAGTCCCCAGTCTGTCCAAATTATTGTTAAATTTTCATAATCTGATTCAAACACAGTAAAATCAGGGTATTATAATGTGATATAAAAACTGGTTTAAACCTTACATTGGTTAATTGCAAATAAGATTCTTCAACAGACTAAGGTAAAAAAGCAACGTACTGCACTGCAGGTTCTTCCCTGATTTAGTATCAGCAGGCCATTCTTTTCATAAATAAACAGGGAAGAGGAGTATGCCTGTCTTTCCTTCAGACATAATAAGACACATCCAGAAACATAAGAGTAAGTAGACTGCAATCTCCACTGAGACAATGGAAGAACTTTACACGGAAATTCAAACAGGGAAACTGTATTTTACACCTTTAAATAGGGCTGTCTTCTGTGTAATTCAGATACCCCATCCCAGATGTCTCAGAGACAAACATTAAATCAAACCCTTTAACCAGGTAATCAGCCCTTAAGTCTTCTTTTTTGGACTCTGATACCAAAAGAGAGAAGGATCATTTCATTAAAATGAATAGAATTTGCACAGAATCCCAAAAAAGTTACTAACACCCTACTCATACCTTCCATATTTGTATCCCACTATGTAGAAATTTAAACTATTGAGTCACTGTCTTAATTTTCATTTCTCATAATCAGACAATTAAAACCACAACATAATTTGGGAGCAGCTCTAAAATGTCTGAGCTGACTCATCTGAAGAAGCCTGAAAAAGATGTGAACCACTCTTAAAATAAATATTTAAAAATAGTAATAGTTATTTGGCAAAAGGTTAACACACAAAAACACTTCTCAAAAGTAGGCTGCATACATCCACACTCCCCCATCAGAAGCAGAAGCAACGAACTACAAACTTAATGAAGACAGAAGTCCAATGAACTAATATGCTTGCCTGGTACACTGATCGTGTTCATCTCTCAATGGCTATTTCAAATCTTGCTTCATTACAGTATTCAGAGCTAAGAATCTGGGTTTCTGCAAGACTCAACCAGCGCAAATCCCCCAGCATTGGTAGGAAACACGGGCTGGGTCTTTACATTCTACACTGTGTCTGCATCCACACTCTTCACTTGTGTTTGTGTGCAAATGGTGACAGTCTCTGACACACAGCATTAGGTATTTTCTAGAGTGAAAATACTAATTTTGTGGGAAATATGCTATATATTGGTAGCTGCAGGGCATATGGGGAAGAAAAGAAGGTTTACCTCTTCCAAAGGCCATATGCTTAAACAGTTTCTTCCTCTGAGCCCCCACGGCTTTCTCCTAAGTCAGCATTTGGGGCACCACAGTGCCCTCTGACTGCTGGAGTCCAAATGAGAGGCACTGACTCCCGGAATCCATCGGTTGCTGCTCTACAGAGAAGTATTTCAGCCCCAACACATGTTTTCCTACAGTGGCTGGCAAGGAATCCTCCTAACTTTGTGGCTGGGAAGAGGCTGTACAGGAGGCCAGTTAAGCTCTATATCACCTTTCCTGCATATGAAGTATATGCTGCTTTGATTCCCTTCCATTCAGCGTTAAGAGACTGCCCTGAGCATCCTTTTCTCTCTGCATCACCACCCATTTTAGGCCATGATGAAGACAATACCCAGTGAGTCTGCTGTGCATCAGTCATGAAGCACACTAACAAATGGCAGAGTCTGGCTTGTAGCGGTTCATGTCGCCTTGTGGTTTAGAGAGATTTTCCTTTGTTCACTTTCTTTTGTTCCTTTGAAACATAGGATTTAACATCATAAAGTAAAAGGGCATTTATTGGTGCCAGTAGTGAGCTCTGAAGACCAAAAGAGTCAGTTTCTCTTAAGTTATCTTGATCTTTGTACTAAAAGAAGATAGGTGATTTGTGTGTAATATGTGAACATAATAGAAGATCTATTGAAGAGTAATAGTCATGCAAAATAATAATAATTAATAATAATAATAATTAATAATGCTCTGTCAAGCTCTTCTACAAAACCTAAAATGAAGTTAAATAACTGAAGTAAAATTTAATGATGCAGCCCACAGGACTATCTTACAAGTGTTCCAAGTGTAGAATACCCACAAGTTCATGACCTGTTGTTACAGTTTAGCATTTTCTCAACAACGATAAGCAATTAACATTGATGTAATGTTGCCTCTTAAAAGCGCTTCTAATAAGAAGCCATGAGAGCAAACTCAGTGGATTGCGATTTCATTGCAACTCAGGGTTAGTCACCATTTTCCTCTACATTTTATAAACCATCTGGAGAATCAGTAGATTTGTAACCATTTTTCCTCTAATTATGGCTTTATACACAATTTTGCATGTCCCTGACTGTCAGCACTGCTCAGCTTCACAACAATGAATCAGATTCACTAGATAAGGTTGTGATCATTAGACATTAATGAGAGAGGTGCAATTTTAAGGGTATCTCCACCTGGGCTTACTGTGCCTAGTGACGATAGAGACAGCCATGCAAGAAAAAAGAAAGAAAAGAGAAAAACCAACTTGAAGAATACCAGTGGACTCAAGTATCTAACTTCAGTGTCTGATTTGCACCTACATTTTCAGAGCTTATGAAAGCTGTCCTAAAATAATTTTCTTAAAAATAAGTTTCTTTTAGCAGAGCAGATTAAAAGAGATGCTTTTCCCATTCATACTAGAAAGCAAACACAATAGCTTCAGGGAATTTGCTTTCCCCAACTAGTCAGGATAGTTCTTGGATCACAGAAAACAACCTCTGTAAAAGAAGGAGATGAAATTAAGCATGAACCAGCTAAATTTTTTTTAACAATGGAAAAAAAACCTTCCTTTCCTGCCTTTAAAAACGCAGTGTATTTGCAATTGTTTCATCTCATTTCAGCAACAGACTCAAGTAAATTATTCAGGGTAGTATCACCAGACAGAAAGAGCAAGTCATTATTCGGTTCTTTTTCTCTCAAGATGTCTCCAAAGAAATAAACAGTATTCCAAACATATTTACAAATTGTAGCCAAACAAACAATTTTCATAACAATTCATAGTTTTATTTACAAATCCTTCTGTTATCTCACAACTCAGCTTGATTAATTCATGGGAAAGGGAAAAAAACATAAGCAGAACATGTCCTTTTACGTTTTACCCATCATTCCTCACAGCTGTGAATCTTCCTGTGCTTTTAAAAGAGACCAAAAAGGTGGAAATAACAAGACTTACTACAAGAAAATTTAGGCAACTGTAACCTTCACTGCACCTCTCTTAAATGTGCCTCAATTCAGCGAAAGCTGGGCTAAAAGCAGGCCCCCAACCACCCAGATTTAATTTAAAGAATCTTTTGTGACACCTGCCTCAGCAACATCTGGCTCCTGCTGCCGAGTGCCAATTGCAGGCAGCCTATAAACCTGCCAATTAGAAGTCACGCACCGAAAAATTACATTTCATTAGTGGAATGGAATTTGGGAGCTCGAGCTGGCAAATCTACGTCATTTAATAAATCAGCATGAGCCTGAGGAAGACTCAACCCATTTTCACACAAAGTAGCTCTTCCCCTTTGCCACCTTAGCCACATCTGCGTTAGCTACTGATCCAGCTGTGCTGCTGTCACGCCCGCTCATCTCTCTTGTTCTGAGTTGCACAGGTCAATCTGATTTCTGCTTCTGCCATCACAAAATCCATTAGTTCTTTCATTTTCTAGCCACACACATCTACCTACTCATTTCTGGCGCTAAACTGGCTTGCCAGAAATCAATTTTCTCAAAGCCAACTGACCAGTCCACATTGTGAAACTTTAAAAATAGGAGGCAGGAAGGAAAGACCAGAAAACTTAAAATTTAATTGAAAACTGACTTCTTTGTATTGTTACAGGCAGTCAGCATCTGTTTACATCATGTACCTAACACTCGTCTTCTGTTTCCGTTCTCCCTGTAATCCTTCTTCCTTAGAACACAGCGCTCATCCCGTAACTTGGGATATTCCCATCTGTCCCGGGGGGCTGCATTCCTCCCTAGTCAAGACGAAATGAGATAGTGACAGGCTCCTGCATTTTCCTCGAAAGTGATGTCTCAGCACAAAGATTTCAATTTGGTACAACAGTGATATTTCACCTCCAGAAGTAATGAATCCATCATACCTAATACTGCCGGTGTTCCATTTTTCCTTGATGAAAAAAATTGCACTCAAACCTAATGCTTTTCAAAGAGACTGTCAATGTCTCAAGAGCAGAAAAATCTCAACTGAGTGCACTGATCTTGGATTTCAGAAGTTAATTTCTGGGGCTTCCACCTGTGTGGTAAAGAGCAGCTGAAAGCCTTGTTTTCTGACAAGGTGATTCAGCACTCTGAAAATTGAGCCCCACGGACTTTGGGCTCAAAGTGCTCCAGAACGGAAGCATTCAAAGCTACAAGTCACTGATGGACAAAGCCTCAGCCACTGCCTAGTTCCTAGCTACTCTTGCTGTGACACATCCGTGTCTACTACACTTAAAAGGCATCCCCTAGTGTACATAACTTTTAAGCTTCCATTTAAAAATATATAGCTTCCAGCACATGCAACTGCAGATGAAATCTTCTCAAGAAAGCCTCGTGTAAGCCGCTGCAGAGCTCCTGGAAACATAATTACACAATATGAGCATGGATCAGCTAGAGCAGGACTGACAGCCATCATTCTCATTTCTGACACAAACAAGACAGAGATCTGAATTTTTTGTAGGTCATATATGTGTTATACTTTTTTTTCTCTTCAGAACACAGTAGTATCAATGAACATTAAACACAGCCTTGATCTGACCTTAGGAATTCAAGGTTTAATATATGACAGATCAAAGAGGTTCTAATAAAAAGGTAACATACCTGTGAGAAATGCAAGTGGGCTGTTCATAAGCATTAAAGTTGTCACTAAATAGATTCTTCTACATCTTAAAAACACAATCAGCTTTTTATACATGCACCAAAGTAAGACTGGATATACATTCTTAAGACCACAAGATTCAAAACACCATCAATCTGTTCTGAGTAAATGGCGCTCCTGAGATTTCCGATAGGTCTGCAATAAAAGCCTGTGGCACTTGAGAAATGCAGGAGGTAAAGGGGAAAAGCTGCAGTCCTGCTCCTGGGAATTCTCAGATCATAGCTCACATCAGCTCTGAAATGTCTAAGCAGTAAAACAGAAGTCCTATTTCTGTGTGATTCTTTTCATTTCTCAGACAGGAGTGTGGGGAGTGAGAGATGAATGCTTGCTACCCGAGATCGCAGATGGATCTTTCCATTGCAATAAACAGACAGGTCCCGTAACACAACTTATCTGGATGGAAATACTGCAAGGCTCAAGATACGGGAACAAGCATTTCTTTGAAACACTCTGTATGGAGGGTTTCACTCCATACTAATAGGGCACATCTTGAAAATAGGATGAAAAAGTCTGTGATATATAAGCACACAACAAACAAGTCTTGCTTTGCTTCACACCAGGGCCCAGGTACGATCAATGAGAACAGTCATTACCATAGCTTAAATGAGCAAATTTCTCATTACCCATACATGGCTGTTATTTGAGGGAGAAGAGTTAGACCATTCCAGCCAAGTTTTTAAGTGCATGTGACTTTCTCTTTTCTTCTCCTCTCAAATCATTAACCTTCCTTCTCCTGCCTGAAGCCTACTGGGAATCAACACTGACTGAACTGGAAACCTCTGTGCATGCATGCATGCGCACAACACAAACACCTTACTCTACCTTGGTAGAAATGTGAGCAGATGGGCTCCCGCTAATGAGATGATTTACAGAAGCCTACCTTCAAAATGAATGCTTGATAAAAAGGAAATAAAACAGGCTTGTTCTATGTGCTATTTTTTTACCAATACATCTGTACCAGGAGGATTTTTTATTTTTGTTTATTAATTCCCGAGCTTTTAACCCATTTGCTAACCGGTGGGGTCCTTCCTGTGAAACTGGTACTGGAAGAACACATGGGAGAGCAAATCTTCACACAATTGTTCACCATCTACAAGTTGTAGAAGTTGACAGAATTAAGGTACAAGGTTTTTAATATAAAAACTGATAATATTAGAGCCACATCTGTAAAAAGCTCTCTCGGCTGAGGGAGAGGGTGAAGAGCATTTGGACACAAAGGGGGTAGGAATGGACTCTGACCCACATCTTCTAATATCCTGGTACAACCACAGTATATGAACTCAACTCAGGTTTCCTCCACTGAGGCAGCTTAGCCTAGTGCGAATGAGCCAGCGTAGTAATTTTTTCTGCCTTCCCATAAGGAGCAAGATGCACTTTATTTTTGTCTATGTTTTTCTTTATCGTGTTCTTCAAAAATAATACATAGGTTTTGCTTCACCACACTGGGATCAGAAATACTTCAAGACGCATCCGCTGCAATTCAGTTCCTCATGCAAATCATCTGACACTGCATCTCTTTTGTGAATGGACAAACATGAGTTTTATAAATCAGGAAAAAATCCCAGGTAAGTTTGCTGTAACTTTGAATTTCACAGGGAAGTGAGAATTAGTATCCGAGTAAATTAGCTGCTATGCAATGGGACATTTTGCGTACGTGCGTGTGCTCTGCATCCCGTTCTGCAGAGGGGGACATCAGACCCTTTCTCCAGCCTTCAAATTGCCTCCATGCCAACACTCTGGCAAGGCATTTTGGGAATATTTGTCTCCTGCTGTAGTAAATGAAATCCAGTTCCCAATAAAGCACACCGCTTGTGGTGTGACTGTCTATGTGTGTGTAGATTTGCTTTCCATTAATACTTGTACAGTAATACTGGATTTTGCAGAAGTTCATTTAATGGGAAAACAAAAGGAACACACACACACTGCAGAGGAAGTTTTAAACTGCAGTGAATAACAGAATAAAATAACTGTGGCAGCTTTACCAAAGCATCTACAAAAACATTTAAAAATTCATAATTTAGCAGTGACAAGGAAAAAGACTTTTTTTTTAAATTTTCAAAATTAATAGGTATCTGAAAATGTATCTAATCACTTCAAGCTGTCACCACCCACCCCTGGAATCTGGGGGTGGAGAAGAAGGAGGAAAGGAACTGCTGCTGATGGAAACGCTCGGTTATTTGTTCATTGTCAGTGAGCAAGAACAGAAATAGCTCCTCCAGTGTGCTGAGATGATGCGTAATTTTGTCTGTCTGAGGGTCAGCTCAGCTTTCTCAAACCTGAGCAATGCAAGATGATACTGCTCCTGCAGCTAGCTGGGAAGTTTAAAGGATATAAATTCCATGAGTTTTTAAAGCCTAACTTTTACAAAGGTCCCTGAAAATTTCAGCCTAACACATCCATCATTACCTTGTGCTCCAGCTACCTAACCCAGAAGTTACAACAAATGGAGTTTTTCTCATGTCACACTATATTTGGTGTCAGCTTGAAACTCCATCTACTGAGATCAAAAGAACTGTACTTTAAAAAAGTGTAGTGTACTTCTAAACTCACTCTGATGCCCAGAAAGCCATTTCAAAAAACAGATGGCAAAAATGGGTCAAATAAGAGATACCTTGGGATTTTTAAGTCAGTCTTGGGGTGTCCATTCGTAAGTTAAAACTGGAATGAGACTACCTCTTCCTCTGAATTGTCTTGTAAAGGGAACAATTTTTATATACAAATAATTTTTTGAAGTTGCAGATGCACAGATTGGAACAGCTTCATGTCCTCAACTTGAGCAAACAAGACAGACCTTTAAGGTGAAATACTTTTAAAATAAAAAGGGTATGCCTCCAACATTTTAGTGGCATTCTGAAACGCCTATATCAGTTCCAAGCCTTTGGTACCTAACTGTATAGGAAAAGAGCAAAGTTAAATATAGTCAAATTTCATCTCCCTGGCTGATAGTAGCTTTCTACAATTACTGGTAAAGACCATTTGATTTGATAATATATTCACCATGATGTAAAATTTACATAATGTTTTTCAATGACTTATTAATATGCAAATACTAGGAAAAAAAACTTGAAAATGCAACTCAAATGTTCCTAAAACATGACGATGCACTATTTTAAAAAGGGCGGGGTGGGAAGAGGTGGGGGAATATAAAATAGAACCTTATCATCGCACAAATAAAGCACAGTGGGAGAACACAACAGGTTGAGTTCTAGACCAGCTATATTGCAAATCCTGTAGATGTGCTGGGTGTTCAAAAAACTCACAATTCATACTTTTCAAACACAAGGAAATAATTATTAGAACTACCCGTTGCTATACAGAAGGGCGAGGAAATGGAAGGAGTGACTGATGGCTCCACTGTTGAAAGCTGAAAGAAGAGAAGAATGCTAGGACAGGCTTCCAAACATCTGTCTGTAAAGCTCAAGAATAACTCGCAAATAATCCTCAAGAATTTCAATGGCTTTAAATATAGCAAACCAACAAAGTACTGTTGTAGATCAGTGACCTCTAGTCCTTCCAGATGACAGGCTTATGACAATCCCGATCACAGATTACTACATGAAAAGGCATTGGAACTTTCCAGACTGGAAGTACATTGGACTCCAGGGCATTAATTTCAGCAAAGACTATTGCTATCTAAGCCCTTAGCTGGTACCAGAGCCCCAGGTTCTGGCAGCACCTGCAGCTGGTCACTGCAGAAATTGCTCCACTCTGATCACAAGCCCCTTGCAAGACATATCTGAAAAACTGATACAGGAAAAGCAGGCAATAAAACTAAAAAGCTGAGAGCTACAGCTCAGTCCTTAAAGTCTGAAGTTTTTTTAGAACAAAAGATTAATTATTATTCACAGTAATGGACAAGTTGCACCGTGGCTCCACACAAAGCTTGTCTTTCTTTCATACCTGCAGTACTGTCACCTCCAAAATCCCAAGCCTCTATGTTAAAAAAAAAACCAAAACAAAAAAACACCAACAAGGGGGGGGGGGGGGGGGGGGGGGGGGGGTGTTTTTCTTACTATTGTTTTTGTTTTTCTAAAGTCAAGAATCCTAAGAATTTTTTCTATTGCAAAGCATAAAAATCAAAAGCCTAAATTAAAAGTAATTACGGTCTGATTAACTAATAAATGTAGGGCCTAGACAGACACACTCAACCCTTTTTTCTATGGAAAACCATCCTCACAGCTTCTTTTCACTGGCACTGGCTCTGATAATTTTTTCCTCTTCGAAAATGGTTTTACCTATTTTGATAGCAGTCTCTTAACTTAAAAATGAAATATATCCAAAGAGCAACCAAACGACCAAAGGACTTATTATCCACCAGAAGAAAACTTATTGCAAAAAGCTTCAGAAACTCAGCATTATACCAACAAGCTCTTTCACACTCATACATACACAAACAATTTTTTTTTGTGTCTTGATAACCTACTTCAGATGAACAAAGAGTCCAACATTTTGCCTTAGCTCCTTATCAGTCACTTCATACATGCCTATAGCTAACATTAGGATGCTGTGGTTTTTTAAGTGTCTGTCATCAAGTGGGTCTTTGATGTGAAGAGACAACAAATCTGGATAGAGCTGATGGGTATTTTAAGTCCTTTCTTAGAGGCTCCATTGAATAATTAAACTGATGCTCTGTAGTGGTAATTAGGGAAGAGAATAGAGCCACCAGCCTGTTGAGGGATTATTGGCAAGTAATTTAGCGAGCTGTGCCCATATAAAACACAAAGGCCCAGGAAAAATAAGCAGATACCTTGATCCTGAAAGAGTGGGAGCCTAGAACTGCTGGAGGTCAGAGGTTTGTTAATACACAGCATTTGAAACTGCAAGACAAGGAATCAAGCCTTAACAATCTTCAGAAAGGAACAAGACATAAGGGGAAAAAAATAAAAAAGAGATATATCTCTAACTTGAGCCATGAATTTTTCTTCAAAAACAACTTGGAAAGATCCAGAACAGAGTCATGGCTCTCCATGCCAAAGGGTCACTGGTCATTAAAGAGTGTTTAGGGGCAGCTAACAACTCTTCTGACAAAAAGCATTTACATACCTAATAACTCTTCATAGAGAGCTCCATTTTGTTCTGATATCCCCAATACACGAAATAAAAAATTATGGGAGCCTAAATTCATATGACAGCACAGCTTCAAAGACAAAGACCAAGAGTCTGTATGGGTGAATGCATGTCTGGTTCCCTATTAATAAACTGCCTACTGTGACGGGCTCCTGGAGTAGGCAGCATATAATTATATTCCTCTGACTTATCAGCATCTACAGGCACATAGCTAGCGCATACAAAGAGTGTAGCTCTAATTTGTCCAAAAACAGTTGAGCAGGAATTACAGGAGACACTACTGTTTTTGAGAGGTGTCCTGAGAGTACACACAGACCTCCTGCCACACTGAGCAAAAGAAATGGGAGAGAAATTGTATGACCCCAAGAAGAACTAGGGCTGACTTTTTCAAAACTCTCATGAAATAACAAAATGGAAAGTCTAGCTCTGCTAGCTATAAAATGGGCCAGGCATGCCAACGCTTACATTCCCTGCGCCCTTACAGGAGGGATGTGAGATCCTAATGCAAAGTTTTCCTCTCCCAAAATTAATAATCCCCTTCTCTCCCTTAATCGTAAGTGTTAAAAGTTTTATCTTTAAAAATTACACTGAAAAGTTATTTTGCAATTCACAAAAGATAGCCATGGCGAAACTTAAGCACAAACAGACTAGAAATGTTATGAAACAAGAAATTAAATTCCTTCTCACATATAAAGAAATATGCCATGAAAATGCATTCACGACATTGAAACATTTATGCAAAGTTTCTGCTAATTCAGGAATAGAGAATGCCACATGGGAGTAAAGAAGTAAAGCTGAAGGGACAATTTCAAGAGTGGCTGTACACACTTTTTGAACCTTCTTCACAGAAGAGAGCAAAATATAAGGCCACAGACCCCTGTTTTTATTTTCCATAGCCAGCACTATTAGATGTTCTCCCTGAATGTGAACATCTCTAAGGTCTGTGAAAGGCCTGAGGGCTTACAGCTTTCTCCTGTCAGGGTTCCGCTAATTTAGGCTTCTTCAAGAAGGGCAAGTGAAGTTTAATTGTTAGAAGCTAATTTTCTTAAGCTTTTCATTAGCAAGCACTTCAACAGAAATGAAAGTGACAGACAGTATTTCAACACGTACATAGATAGCATCAGTAACCCAATGTTGAAAATCTGGAGCTTCACAGCACAGCTGCAGTCCTTCAGGTTACTCCTCAATACTATTAGTTTTACTTGCAAAGACAGAGCTTGACTGGTATTTACAATGAAGTACATTAAGGGTAGCTTGATCATCTTTTATAATTAAATACTGCTAGCGAATGACAAATAATTTTAAAGAAAATATAT
>NW_010139837.1:306-673 GCF_000699245.1 Pterocles gutturalis | reverse complement strand
GGGGCTGTGTGTGTGTGTGACCCAGGGGCTCACACGCTGCCAGAGGTGTGGGTGTGAGCAGCGGCCGTGCACTGCTGGGCTGCAGGGGCCATTTGGGCGGAACCCTCCCTATTCCTGTGCACACTCCATGCCTGTGTGTCCGTTCGTCTGTCCCAATCCCGGCCGGCTCCACGCAATGCCCTGCCCTGGTTTTTGGGAGCACACACCAGCTCTGGCCCATCGGACTGGGCTGTGTGCGTGGGAATACAGCGCTCTGGCTGCTCCAGATGCCAAGCAGCACCTTCCAGATAAGGATGAAAGTGCCGGCAGAGGAGGGGGTTCATGGGGGCCCATGCCGGCAGCCCCTCCCTGCCCTGCCTGGCCCTGC
>NW_010139837.1:0-266 GCF_000699245.1 Pterocles gutturalis | reverse complement strand
GGCTGGAGGTACAAGCCCGGCTGCTGATGCCAGGAACACCCAAGGAGGGAAATGTTTGCCATGGGCAGGTTACAGGAGAGGGAAGAGGAAGAGGAGTGTGGGGAAAGGGGATGGGGACAGGGACAGCCATGGCTTGAGGACCACTGGGGTCCCCCTCAGGCAGCTGCTTGGTGCTAGGAGGGGATGGGGGTATTTGGGGTGTCACGGTGACCCTGAGCCCCCCAGGCATGGCAGGCAGGCAGCCCCCAGCCGCTACCTTTCTCCAC
>NW_010139836.1:0-1161 GCF_000699245.1 Pterocles gutturalis | reverse complement strand
TCCTGGCTGGGAGAAAGGGGGGAGCACTTGCACAGAGGAGGCTGGCTGGGTGTGGGGGGGCACCTCCGGGGCTGGGGGCTCTTGGCTGCCCAGGTAGGATGAGGCAGGAGGACAGGGACATGCTCCCTATAGAGAAATCCTGTTTTACAAACGCTCTTTGCTGGAGGAAGGAAGGTGCAAATGTTTTTTTTTTGGTCACACCCAGAGCTGTGCAGGGGCTGGGTGCAGATGGGGGGGAGAGGGGTTGGCTCCACCTTCGCTGTCCCCAGGCCAACATCTGCCTCACGAGTTGTTTATGAACCTCTGAGCATCCCTCTCCAGGCTGACTCACGGCTACCAGCTGGAGGAAAAGGCAACCTGAGGGGCTCCTCAAGGACACACACAAGCCAGCAGCTCCCGTCTCACCCCGACACTTTGCTCCTGGCTTGCTCGGATTTACGGGCTTCAGCAAAATACCAAAATGAGCCTTGTCCCATTCGGTTTTCTGCAGGTGACACAAGTGCTGCTGTGCCCTGGTGAGGATGTGGCCCCCGGCTGGGCACAGCTCATCGGGGTCTGGCCCCCGGCTGGGCACAGCTCATCGGGGTCTGGCAGAATTTTAGTGCTGTGGGAAGGGGAAGGAGGCTACAGAGGGCTGAGCAGTTGGAGAGGGTGTGGGAGCAGGGAACTGGGGTGAGCACCAGAGACGGGGAGGCTAGGGTGGCTTTGGGAGGGCAGAGTCCCCCCAAACACCACACGAATGCTGTCACACCCACCAGCTGGCACGAGCCGACCCTTGGACCATGCTGCTCCCACCCCTGTGCCTCTGCATCCCCATCCTGGGGGGACTGGTCCCTCCACAGCACACATGTGAGTCCTGGAAGGAGAAGGGTTTGGATTCTTCTTCTCCTGGGCTGAAGGTGACAATTTCCAGCCTGCGACTCGGTCGCAAAGTCCATCTTTGCTGGTACTCATCCCTCCACGGGGCAGGGATGGATCAGAGCAGATGTCGTTGGGCAGGTTACTATTAGATTACTCCTCCTGCATCGAAATAGCCATAATTATGTTTTCATTAGCCCCAGACAGCACCTTACAGCTTGATGTATGGATAGTGCAAGGAGGGGGGAGTAGGGGTGAAGCAGCCCCAGCTCCGCTGCTGTGTTTGCCTGTCCTCTGCCCTTC
>NW_010139835.1:0-6053 GCF_000699245.1 Pterocles gutturalis | reverse complement strand
GGGGAGGATTGGGAAACTTCGGCTTGATAATAGGCTTAAAGTGGAACGTCGTCATTCATTTTTATTCCTTGATGCTTCAACAGATGTGTGTTTCTTGTCACTTCCTGAGTTCTAAATGCTGAAAAGGAAGAATAGCTAAAATGCAGTGCTTCATCCTCTTCCAGTAAAACTTTGGACCTTATATATGTGTGCTTTGAGACCTTGCAGAGCTGCCTCAAAAAGATTGTGGCAAGCTGCACTTTGCGTTCTTCACATTTCCAGTATGTACACAAGCGTAAGGAGTGAAACAGGGCGTAACGTCATTTCAAATAAAACTTTACATCAGCTTTTTGCAAGTCAAACCCAATTTGGCTTGAAAGAAAGCCTGACAGGCTCAGACTTTGTATGGAGCATGTATTTTGGAGGATGTGGATATTCTTTATTCTCCTTTAAAGGAAGCAATTGTAGCTAGCACTAGTATGTTTGAAGGGCTGTTACATTAAAATTAAAACCATTGTGCTTTATGTCTTAAAGTGTATTTGGGCTTGTTTGCTTGTGTAAGCTCTATCCACCATGTGTTGTCATGTACGCATCTACACTTTCTTTGGCTTTCTTAAGCACCAAGTCAAGCTGAGCTTTTTTGTAATATTTTGTGGTGTATTATGGCACTGTTACCCTGTCTTACATGCCTCTAAAAGTGAAAATTATGTTAATCTCCTGTCACATTAGACTCTTTGAACTGCTTTCTGTTCTCTGCTCCTAGAAGTCAACAATACCATGAATCCATTAAAGGCACAGTTCTGATTGTGGGAAGGATCACCTACTTAGGTGGTAAAGCAAGTGTGTTGAAAAAAATAATGGCTTTTCTGAAATGTAGAGAGTTTCACCAAACTCAATAAGGATTGAAGCATTCATTACTTACAAGAGATGTTGAACATCATCGTCATGTTATTCTGAGGTTCATGGAAGAAGAGGAGAGCAGTAGGATAGGATCACGTTGTTCCGTAGGCTTCAGATGATCAGAAATGACTGTGGAACTATTAATGAGAAAAAATGCTTTCATAAAGTTATGTGAGAAGCTCATCCTCATGCTTCCGCACCAGCATTCTCAATGGAGTGCACCAGTGCTGGTGTAGAAGTGAGTGACTCTTGCACTGTAATAACTGGTCACTTCAGACAAGTAGAAATGCCATATGTACTTGGTGTTGGCAGGTTGGTTGTTGGTAATTGACTAGGGTGGTTTTTGAAATAATTTTATAGGGGTGTCTGAAACAGAAGTTGGGTTTGGAGAAATTGCTTGCTTTAATGAAGTGAAGTGAAGCACTGCATGTTTGCATAACGCACATTCTTTAAGGAGTGATAAAGTTAAACACCACTGGTCCCAATACTGACCCCTGCAGAACACCACTTGTCACCATTCTCCACTTGGACATTGAGCCATTCATCTGTATACATCTGCAGTTATCTTGATAACAACACATGCTGTGTATTAATAGATGAAATTTATATTCAACCATCTTTCATTTATTTGTTCTATAACGATTGAAGAAAAATAGCTTCCTCTTGCTGTTTTCCAAGTGTACTGTGATGTAAGTGTGGGACGTGACAAAAGGAGTGTATTTAAATTAACATGGAACAGAAGATGGAGTGGAACATTCCCAGTATTCTGTAGACAGTCTTGGCAATACCTCCTCTTTTTTTTTCTGGTGTGTACAATTAGTGTTTCCTCCTTTCAGCTTGTTTTTGATTCCAAAGGTGAAGTGTGGTAGGAATTGAAGGTAGAAGTTGAAGTGCTTGATAATTTGGGAGAAAATCAACAAGCTTTCAAGTGTGTAGGCCATTCTTCATTTTCCTTCTTCATTAGTGTGTGGACCTAAGTTGGTCATAATGAAGATCTTGGGGCAGTGGTAGTTTAGTGAAGGTAGCAGTTCTATGTCAGAAGAAGCTAGGAAGGCAACTGTAGTAGTAGATATGATTTAGGAAAGATAGAGAAGACGAGAATGCCATTATACCACTGCATAAATCCATATTTTGCCCACATCTTGAATAACTACTGGAGTTTTCTTTCTGTATCAAAAGGGTTAGAACAGAACTGTGGAAAGGTCCAAAAAAAGGTCAATTAAAATGCTCAGGCATGTGGAAAAGCTGCTGCCTGGATAACAGCTAAGTAAACTAGCTGTTTTAGCTGATCAGGGAGGATTTTTTTAACATCTGTAGAATAATTACTGATGGATAAGAATTGTTTATTTGCTGTCCCTTCCAGTACAAGGATTAAGGGCCCTCAGGTGGCAAGAGCCGTGACAAGACAGATGAAGGCAAGTCGTTTGTCCATATAGTGTTTGGTTGAGGCATGGAACTCCTTGATAGTGGATGTTATGGATGCTATACATTTGTGTAATCTAAAGAGGAGACTGGACATGATTAGAGAGAGAGAAATATAGAGTAATAAATTGGAAAAAAATTTACAGAATTTGCTGAGTACTGTATACACAGAAACCAAGTCCACTTCAGGAAGTGATTGAACTAGAAATAATGGTAGCTTGGGAGGCTATTTAGAAGAGGGAGACAAAATCATATTCATGTATGTCATTAGTTTATATATACATATATGCTCTGTTCTTTGGCACCTACCCTTGGCCAGTTTGAGACAGGATTTAGAGACAGACTTCTGGTCTAATTCGTTGTGGCTTTTCTTGCACACACATTTTCCCACTTCTGTTTAGGTTTGAAGAAAACTTACTGTCTAGAAAGCTGATCTGAATATTTCTGTTATGCCAGCTGGTCAAATAAAAGATACTACTTCAACTTATAAACCTTGTTCTTCATGTGTCTGTAGACCATCATGGTAAAATAACACCAGATATCAAGTACTGGAGGAATATATCAAGTTGATAACAAACTTCTTTGGTTACCAAATTGAAGCATGGATGCCAACACTGTGAAGGACAGTTGGTTGAATATGTAGATAAACACTATCCTACTTACAGACTTTTGCGAAGCTTGATGATTGAAATTTATTTTCACAGAATCATAGAATGGTTTGGGTTGGAAAGGACCTTAAAGATCATCAAGTTCCAACCCCCCTGCCTTGGGCAGGGACACCCTCCACTAGACCAGGTTGCTCAAAGCCTCATCCAGCCTGGCCTTGAACCCCTCCAGGGATGGGGCATCCGCAACTTCTCTGGGCAAGCCTCACCACCCTCACAGTGAAAAATTTCTTCCTAATGTCTAGTCTAAATGTCCCCTCTTTCAGATTAAAACTGTTACCCCTCGTCCTATCACTACACTCCCTGATAAAGAGTGCCTCCCCATCTCTCCTGTAGGCCCCCTTGAAGTACAGGCAGGCTGCTATAAGGTTTCCTCGGAGCCTTCTTTTCTCCAGGCTGAACAACCCCAACTCTCTCAGCCTGTCCTCATAGGGGAGGTGCTCCAGCCCTCTGACCAATTTCGTGGCTTTCTTCTAGACTCTCTCCAATAGGTCCAGGTCTTTTTTTATGTTGGGGGCCCCACAGCTGAACGCAGTACTCCAGGTGGGGTCTCACGAGAGCAGAGTAAAGGGGGAGAATCACCTCCTTCAGCTGGCTGCTAATGTTTCTTTTTATGCAGCCCAGGACACAGTTGGTAATTTTGAAGGCAACAAAACTTTTAACATATGTATATCTCTTTAATATAGGCTTTTTCGGGTTGGGTCTTGGCTAGAGGTAGATTTAATCCATGAAATAAGAAACATGCTTGGGTTTTGCTGTTTTTAGCAGAACAGTTTATTCTCTTTAGCATTGTTTGAGTCATTTTAATGACTCATTATCAAATGAATTCTATTTTGTTGTTTGTTTTTTTTTCTAGAACTGAATTCCTACAAAAAATGTTGGTGGTGCAGATCTGACCTATGGTAATACTTCGAAAGAGTATGAATATTTCAGCAAACTGCCTCTTCAGTGGTTCCTTGTTAGCATCTGAAGTGCATGCTGCTGCTGTTAATGGAGATAAGAGTACCCTCCAAAAGTTAATAGCAGGTAAATGTTTTAATTGTAGATGCATTTTGATTACTTCAGAACTGGAGCCCTTCAGTTTTGATTTACTGCTCTGATATTTAAGATACGTTTTTATTACATATGTCCTGTGTTCCAAAACCAATCTTTCATACTTTTGGAAGGCTGTCATATGATAGGTGAAGACTTTGATTTTCAGAGTTTCTGATTACATGTAATTCCAGCTGATATTGTAGAAATTCTATTTCTCAGTCTTTTTTGAAAATCGCATCCCTGGAGCTTGGTGAGGGTGAAGGACTGTGAAATAGTAAGAAACGTAGTCTGTATTTATGCTGTTAGCTGACAGTTTTAATGGGTGTAAAGGGTTTAATGGCAATCACGTTAAACCAATAGTCAAGTTTGTTTATCTATCTTCTGCTGACCTGTACTGAAGACAAGCAGCAAGCTCTGTGGATATGTTGTCTAAGCTGCACAGAAAGCAATAAGTCATTCTTCTTTACAAGGTATATCTAATTTTCTCCGAAGACAATTAGAAGTGACTTGACTCAAACATGAGAAAAACTTTGAGGGAACTGACTTTATAGAAGCTCTGCAGGCTGAAACAAATATTTTCATTGGGTCTTCAACTTTATTTTGTTCTGTGATGGCTTAAACATATACTGTTTGCATTTAATTCACTCTTTTGTAGAACATTTTATAAACAGTTAATGAGCCGTTGGTATGCAGATGCTTCTACAAATCTGTGGGATGCAGCTACAGCTGCAGATACAGCTACCTTTAAATACCTGTGATTTTTTTAAGTTCTCTGCCTGCATATAGAGGGGGTGGAAAGTCTGAGCTTTCAAATCCTGGCTAACAATCAGAAGCATCAACAAAGAGTTTTTGCTGACTTCAGTGTGTGTTTGTTATTCTCACAGCCAAAAGAGGTATTTTGGAAACACAAAGGAACAAGTACTTCTTTGGTGCTAGTACAACTTGTCAAAGGTACCACAAAACAGGCATTAGAATTAGATATGAAAATCGCTATTCTTTTAATGGTGATCATGCAGCAACAAAATAAAAATGCTGTATGTTATTATATGTGGGAGAGAAAACTGCATGATCTTGCAGCCTTTGCTGTAATAGCAAAATTAGGCTTTTCTGCTTTGACGTGTTTTGACAAGGATGTGACACAGACCTTACATTTGCCAGGACACACCAAAAAAAAGTATTGCCTAGCAGAAGAAAAATGCATCAGAGTAATATTTTTAGCTGTTTACCAGGCACTGTTGAAAGTATAACTTGATGCCAGAAGTAAATTGAGCAATTGATGTTATTCACTGAACTTTGTGACTACACTTAGCAGCAGCATCTAATTCAGGACAGTACTTCAGCATTATGTGTGCGTATGCTGGATTGCTTAACATTCTTCTAACACAGCTTTGCATCTTGATTGTGTAGGTGGTGGTATACCTAGTAACATAAAGTCTGGCTTTCTTCTTCTTTTAAGGAGGGCTTTTAACCCCTAAATTTGTTATGACTTTCCTCTTTGAGTTTTCCCTATGCATTTATTAACATAGGAGGGGCCTAGAGGCAGCCCCTCTGACCTGTGTGGTGGTTATTCCTTTTCCCATCCGCTGTAGCTTGATGGAGCATGTGTGACTGCATGCAAACGTATATATTGTATTTGCATATAATTAATGATTATGGATGCATGTGTGATCTGCCACCCAATAGCCTGTGTTTTTAAAGGAGCAGGTATTTGAAATAATACAGTGTGTTCTGGATACTCTGTTCCTTTTCACACCCTCTACCAATAAGAGGCATAAATAGACAGAATCAAAGGTAAGAAGAAAATTCATGTAGAGAAAGAGGTTTTGGAACAAAGTGTCTATTGTGTTTTAATCCAGCCAGTGATAAACACCACATTAAACCCAGCCAGTGATAAACACCACACAGCCACTTGCACACCCACCCCTGTCCCAGGGGATGGTGGAGAGAATTGGAGGGGTACAGGTAAGTGAGTTAACAACAATTTAATAATTTAAATAAAATTAAATTAAAAATAATAGTGATAATAATGATAATGTTAACAACAGTAACATA
>NW_010139834.1:0-7993 GCF_000699245.1 Pterocles gutturalis | reverse complement strand
CTCAAGGGGAAGGGAATGTGTTTTGTAATGGAAGGGGAAATAAGGTGTCCTGGTACAAAGCAAGATCGTGCTGGCATGCTGCAGCTATGCTGGGGGTAATGTCTGGAGAAGTGAAATAATTAAAATAGTAATATTGGTACAGGAACAATTCCAGACTACAGTTGTGAATTTGCATCTCAGTGGAATGATCCAAAAGTCACTCATATGAATGGGGTTCTTCAATTGGCCTGTACAGGTTTTGGCTTGAGAATTTGTGCAAATCTCTCAGCATATGTACACACACACAAATGCAAAGACCAAACATAAAAATCTTGTTTCCAAAGAAAGATGAAAAAGGCTATCTGCTTGGTTTTTTATTGTTTTTAATTTTATTTTTTTACGAGTGTGATGCTCTTTGGAGTTGCACACTTTCCCCAAAGATGCCTCAGTATTGTAAATTGCTACATATTGATGATTCAGTTATTTTGTTTGTTTTTCTTCTATATTTCAGGATTTCTAGGGCATATAAGAGCAAAAATCCCTCTACTGGGAAATTCTAGATTTCTGTTCTAACACAGTTAACTAAATAACTTAGTAATGATTTCATAGTTTTAATGACCAAAAATAGCAAGTGATTATTAACTTAAAGCTAGTACTTTCTGGGATAAAGAATTTGAAAACAGGGATCTTTGAGGCCAATATGTAAATATATAACCCTTAGTCCCTAGCCATATCTCCCCACCTGCCACTTCATCACTGAGAAGTCCCAAAAGGATCTCTAAGAGCTCTGAGTATATGTACAGATCTACTTAGAGTATGAAGGATGATAATTGGGCAAACATTTCAGAAGTAACTTAGTGAAGGCATTCCCCTTCTCTCATTCTCTTTCCCCCTTCTTATATGGCTTCTCTAATAACAGGCTGATTTCCGTAGGACTTCATATTTAAGAACATTTTGCTCTGTGTTTCTGTGGATCAGTTTTAGAATATAGTTAGAAGGCAAGCTGTTTGTATTCAGTATTCATTTGAATATTTTTCTTTTAATTGGCAATTTAGCACTTTCGATGGAAAATCTGCTACTTACGATGACATTAGTGATAGTCTCTGATTTAATCTTCTTTCACCACTGGGAACCAGGAGACTTCTAACAGTGCCTTACTCTAGTAGAAGGGTGGGAAGAATCATTTAATTTCAGCCTTGGGAAGTGCATTTCAAGATAGCTATAGATCTGCTTGTGCAGTGTTTCTCTGCAGAGTAAATAATAATGAAACTTTAGGTTTTCAACAACACTGTAGAAAAAGAAAACAGGTGTGTTAAGATGACTGCAGCATTTAGAATACTGTTAGATCAGATCTGAATAAAAAGAAAGCTCTTCAATTTTTCAGCTCCTGTAAGGAGTGATTAGTTCCCCCCCCCCCCCTTTTTTTTTGGACTTAAATTTTTAGCTGACGTGACAGTTGCAGGGAGAAAGTTTCTGTAATTACAAACTGAGATCACAACAGTGCTGAAATAAATCAAAGTACAAATTAGCAGCAGATAATCTGAGTAGAATGTGGTGGAAATGGTGATCATGCACTGATTTTACTACGGGCTGCTCTTATAGAGGAGTTTTTCTTTTTCAGTCAAGCTTTCCAAACAATATATGTTATAAATACTAATTTTCCCAAGTACATTATTATAAAGTCAGTGAACCATTAACAGTGTTTTTCCAGATTTGTATTATTTTGTATATTCTGTATCTTGCTGTGATGGGTTTACCGTTGTGTGGGAGCCAACCCTGCACAACCCCTCGCTCACTCCCCTGCCTCATGGGTAGGGGTGAGAGAATTAAAGGAGCAAAGAGAAAAAAAGACTTGTGGGTTGAGATAAGAACTATTTAAAAACTAAACTCCAATAATATTGAAAATAATAATATGTACAAATATATGAGTGATACTGCTCACCACCTGATGACCTAGGCTCAGCCTGTTCCCAGCTAACAATCCTGGAGCAGGGAGAGTCCCAAAACTGCACTCTTGGAACAGAGATAAGAGCCCGAGTATCCCAGACCGAGAGTTGACCAAGGGAGGGAGACAATGCAGTGAGAGAGAGGGACCACCCCAAGAGAGCTTAACCTGGAAAGACAGCTGATCCGGAGCAAGAAGGGATCCAGAACAAAAAGGGACGAGCCTCTGGAGTGCCTTCACCTATATACTGGGCATGACGTGTATGTTATGGAATAGACTGTTGGCCACTTTGGGTCTCAGTCCTGAACCTAAGATCAAATCCCAGGCTAGCAATTGGGCTGTGTTCTCTCACAGCTTCTGTACGTTCACAGACACTGGCAGAGCAGAGAAGCTGAAACAACCTTGACTGTCCTGGCAACAACTATAAACATCACTGTTTTCAGCTTTCTTAGAACAAATCCAAAACACAGCCTCTTACTGGCTACTATGAAGGAAGTTAAGTCTGTCTCAGCTGAACCCAGAACACTTGCCTTTTTCATTTGTTAAGAAAGGATGCATTCGTTTTCTGAAATTAATGTCAGGCTTTCAGTTTGCATAAGCTGAACAAAATTTGTAAGATTTTAGTACAAATATGTTCTACATTTGATAGAAACTGCTATCTCTGGGGTTGGAAGACATAATATGGTCTCGGCAACAAAAATATTGACCTCTGTTGTTTTTCTTGTTTTTTACTTAACAGCTTACCTTTGAATATTAGCTCATTCTAAGAATCTTGTGCATTAGTTGAAGAGGTTAGGTTTGTACCTGTTCACTTCATTAACAGCTGTTAGTAATTAGAGGAGCTTAGTCATTAATGAGCCTGCTGGGGTTTGAGGAGAACGATTTATGTATATATGTATATATATATGTATATTTTATGGCATTTAAGCCCACAATACACTTGTGAGTGGAAAAGTTTCATTTGGGAGCACTCAGGTTTAGCAACTTCAGCATATCTGTAGTGGGCTAGGCTGGAGCTGCAGAGGGATAGCCCCAGGACAGGAGGCTCAGGAGAGACCCAGTAGGTGCTCCAGGAGGCATGGGTCAGAGCAGCCTTTTAGGCTGTAGCTGTGCCTGCAGCAGGAAGAGCAGTGTGTGGCCTGCTTGGTTTATGCTCAGTGAAGTTGCATCTTTGCAAGGTCTAGCCTCAAGCAATCTTTGCACAACAATTTTTGTTAAGCCTCAGTATATGGACAACATGATGTCTCACAAGAGTATGGGGGGAGAGAATTGCTTCTTCATGGGTTGTTCAGGGCACGTCAGGCTGGGCACACATGGTGTAATACATTTGAAAGGTGTGGGCTGGTTTCCTTAATTCATTATTTCTGTTCTCTGGAGTGGAACCATTTTGTCCCTGTCCTTTAATCTAGCCTCTGCTTCCCATAGGTAGTGGTACACTTTGTGTCAGTTTCTGGAGCATGTTATTCTAATAAATCCATATATTAATTCCAGGAGCTATGAGTTTTTTTTTTTAGTTTGTCATGCTCTCCTATACAAGCTCTGATGCAAGTCGCCCTGTGAAGTGTGAGGACAACAGTTTTGATTAGTTTCTCTGCTGGGGAGAGATGAAAGACAACTCCTTCCTGCTCCCTCTCCCCCTTGAGCAGCTGTGTAGGACAAGTCACACACTGTTAGGCTGACTTCAAGATTAATGTTAGCCTCTTATAAGGTTACTCTTTCTAATGGTATCGTATTTTAATGTGCTGGATTACTTTATTGGATCAGTCCTCACACTTCTTTTGTGTATGAACTTCCAGATCTATATGGCTATGTTGGATTTAAATTTTAAACACATCTGTGATGTATGCTGTTGTGTAGCTCTTCCCTGATAGTATGCATGTAATAAATAGGTTGAGTTCTTCCTCAGAACAGCTTTGTTACAATAGAAGCTGCCTATACTTTATATTTTAAAGTATTTAAGCACTGCAGAATAAAAGTGTACTGCAGTTTGGTGCAGCTGCTGGAAGAAAACTGATATGCTTTCCAGGTAGAGGCAGTATTCGTGTACCTAGTCTACATGGTTATACTTTAAACCACAAAAAAACCCCCAAAATAACCAGAGGTGATCTAGTGATTGAACTCACCCAGTAATAAAAAAGTAATTGAAAACTGAGCAATTAGCATTTCATGGATATGTCACTGATATTAACAACTGATGACCACAGATTTTTCTCTTGAGCTTCAAAAACTTGTTTGAAGGAACATGTCTACTGATGGGACGGGTTGGATAGAAGTATCCAGTAATCTACTTCAATGGTGATCCAAGGTAGATTTTCTATTCTTTCAGCTCTTGCAATGAAACAATAGCAACCTGCAGAGACTTTATAAAAAGGACATTCTCAAACTGTTTTATTTATATATTGTTGTTAAGAACTACATGTAGACTACTAACAGAACAGCATAGTTTTGAATTTATGTAATTATCAGTTGAAAAATAAGTAGTCCCTCTCCTTGGGAAACACCTTAAGCAAAACATGCATCTGATGAAAGAAGTTTTATTCCAAAAGCAATACTCCACCTCCCTAAAATTATTTATTGGATATAATTTAATAAGCCTCAGAACTACATGGTTTTCAGCAGGGACTGAAACTTGGCACTGCTTGGCACTGTCAAGAAGATGTCTAAGCTGCATCAGAAGCAGAGAGAACAATCCCAATACCTTGTTAGGACCTTGCCCATAATAAACAAAACTGCAATTTCCTTCTGTCTGGTGGTAGAATTTTGACAAATAACTCCTGGGAGTCCCTGAGAGGCCTTTCTAGCACACTGCTGATGACAGCCTGGTGCTGTGTTGGGATAGCTCATTACAACATACATTGGTGTGGTAGAACAGAGAAGCAGCATCCTGATTCTCCACTGATGGTGGTGATGCCCCAGGCAGAAGCCCCCCCCCCCCCCCACCACTTCTGCAGTCAGAGTAATCCCTTTCTAGATAAGCCTCTGTAGTGTGTGGGCATGTGTGAGTGTTGTGGGAAGTGACAGAGTTTGCTGCTGTTTCTTGGCTGGCATAGGGGCTGCTGGAGGCCACAACAAGCAGGATGAGTCCAGTGTCATCCCATAAACTGCAGAAGGGCAGAGTTAGACAGTGGAGAGAACTTCTATTTCAAGAAGCATTGGAAGGCAAATTGTGCAACTCAAAATAGAAGGTAGCTGCTGACTGAAAAATTTTAATCTGGAAAATGTCAAAATATTTTGACAGTATGGGAAAATCCTCTTTCTCCCTCTTCTAAATATGTTAAAAAACCCCTTCTGGCTAAAGACAATTGGCTTTGCCAATTATTTCGTTTTTTATGGGGAACTACAGAGGCTGTTTAAACTTCTGACATCAGCTCTTCTGGGAAATAAGTTGTGGTAGTGGAGCAAAAGCCTCAGGGTAATAGGATTAACCAATGATGAGGAGAAAATAAGTGGTTGTCCTCATTTGTTCACGTTTTTGAGCGTGCACCTTGTCACATGAAACCCCAGCCCCTTGTCTCCAGCCACACAGCTGCCACTTGGGCTGGGTATGGGAATGGGGCCTGTGGCCTTACCTTCCATAACTATTCCCTTTTGCATCGCCTGATGGATTACTTCATAGGTCTCAAAGAACCTTCATCTGTCAGGAATCCCAGAGTTCCTGCAAACTGCATGTTGGTCATTTTGATGAGTGTGCCTTGGCATGGGCCTTTTCCTGGGGCATTTAACTCATGAGCATTAGAGTAAGGACTGAATTGGTTCCAAACCTGGCTGCCAGCTTGGGTTTTTTTAGAGAACTATATTTATCTATGCCATTGTTATGTTGCTGTGTCCTTTTCACTCTTCTCTTGCTTCCATGTCTTTAATCTTATTTAGAAGGAAAGTCAGATAAACTGTGGTGCTTTCCAGAATATTGCTTTTGTGAAAGATGCTTTTCAAGACTAAGGTTAAGAGTAAGAATTAACTGTTGACCTAATTGAAATAGTTGGAGACTTTGCCTTTACGGGAAAACTTTCCCAGGAAGAATTTATTCTCAAATAATCTGTTCAGTACTCAAAGATCTAGCTCTGGAGGGTTACGCTAGATTGCCAAGTACACTTCCTATATATTAAATAAAAAAAACCAACCAAACATAAAAACTCAAAAAAACTTTAATCAGAACTATCAACAACCACCCAGGCATGAATCCTTAATTGAAGTAGTAGTACTTCCCCTGGTCTTCGTAGACTTGCTGCCAATACAGCAGTAGCTTGAGTTAACCTAGTGGATAAGAGTGATGCACTTAAAGATAAGAGGTTCTTCACATGTTGTATAGTACTTTAAAATGCTAAGTACTTCACTATTTGGAAGTACTTATGTTTTTGTTTCTACACTATCTTTTTTTTTTTTTTAAAGCCCCAGAAATCATATTACGTTCTTGTGTTTACTTTTATATTAATAAATCTTAATTGAAAACATGTAATTTTTCTGATTGATTTTATAATTTGACACCTGCTTCTTAAGAAGATATTGAAAACATTTAAAAACAGTGTTAAGTCATCTCATTCATTTCTATTGCATGCTATCTTGTGATAGTAACAGATACACCACTGGTTGCCAGTAGTTACATTAACTTTTCAAGTCAAAGAATACTAGAGAATTAGGACACGCACTTTATAACAGTACATTATTTCTAGTATTCCTTTCTTTTTCTTTTAAGGGTACTGTAAAAATAAGTTACAATGGTGCTACTCTTCCTGCCATGAGGGTGAGCTTCTTCAGGATATTAGAAAGGAAACTAGCACTATGAAATGTGTGAGATTGACAGAAATGTGAACTTAAGCAATGGCACTGGATGAGGAAACAGAAAAACCAGATGGATCAGAACTACAGAATTCCCTTTTGACCCTGGAACAGGTACTTCGGTCTGACCCAGTGAGGAAAAGGAGGTAGCTGAGCCTTCACCCAGGTTCTTGGCACCTTCTTGAAGCTGACAGTAGAAAAAATATCTGACAGCAGATTTGACAGTGTTTTGTATGCAGTGTGGCTTACACTAACTTCAGCCAAAGTCCTACACCAGCAGCCTACAGTGATCTTCAATCTTTGTGATCTAAAGTAGTCGCCCATAAACCTTATAGCTGGTTCTTTGTAGCTAAGTAATGGTACAGTAGTACATGTTATACATTACAGACATGAATTTGTTGAGGTTTAAGCATTGCCAGATATGTGATACTGAACTTTGAGAAAACAGATGAACTGTTAAAATTTACTTAAAGAGATTGGTTATATTCACATATCTGACTGACACTGTTCTGTTTGGGAATCAGCTGAGTTCTGCTGTCTACTTCAGTGCTCCGTAAGTTGTTACATAGTGATGTAGATATGAAGGATTTAAAATGTCCGAGTCTTAGAGTTCTCCAAGTTCAGCATGTAGAACTGATGATGGATGGCAATAAATGGCAGGGGATGAAGACAGGTGTGGTTTTTTTTTTTTTTTTGTTACAGTACCCAAGTACTGTGTATGATGTCAGTCCTTCATAGTTACATTTTCTATGAACAGAGTAGTGTTTCTAAAGGCTAAATATGGCTCTTAGTTTGAAAATAGAAAAAAAAATACAGGAAGATTGTGAAATATGAAGTTGGCACATTTTTCAGTCTGGTAGACTTGCAAAACTGTTTGATCCCCAGCTATCCAAATTACAATTTAAATGAGGTGTTTTTAATATTGCAACTTAAATTTATTTGATAAACATTGTGACTTTTTATGGAAGAGTGCTGCTACCTGGAAGGCCTGGAATCAGGCAAATTTTAAAGAGGGATGGTCAGAGCCACAAAGTTGCAACTTCATTGCAAAGGTTTAGTATAATCTGACAAACATTTGGTTTAGTTCCCTTCCCTGTGTCTACTGCCTGCAGCTTGTCTTTCTACCATTTTATTGTTACTTTATTATCATTATGTACACCAGACCATATTGTGATGGGTTTGCCCTTGGCTGGGGGCCAAACCACACACCACTCATGCAATTCCCCCCCGACCTGAGGAGAGGGGAGAGAATTAAAGGGATAGAGGGGAAAAAAGGACTAGTGGGTTGAGATA
>NW_010139833.1:9915-10890 GCF_000699245.1 Pterocles gutturalis | reverse complement strand
GGTGTCTGTAGCAGCTGGGGACGTCGTTGCTGAAAGCCGGTGGAGAAGCTCTGTCAGACTGTTCGGAGATGCAGCCAGCGGCGCTTCTATCTCAGCGCTGAGGGACACGGGGATAGCTCCACCCCAGCGTGGCTGCTGCACATCAAAATCCGTTCGCTTGTACACACTTTCTGACAAGTCATTATTACATCAGTGCTTTTACATAGTTATGCATAAAACGCTCGTTTTTACATTTAACCTTTAAAACAATGGGTGTCTCTGGTTACGGTATCTCACCAACACTGTTCCATTGAAGCAATCACTGGTCAGTCCTGCTTTGCTCTGCCGGTTGGAGTCGTGATACTTAACTCATGATGGGAAGGGGTAAGGGGCTTCCAAGCAGCATAACTGCTGTCCATGACAATTCTCCTTAGTTTCTTAAAACAGAAAATCTACTGACTTCCTGGTGAGGTTTTGATAGTTTTCTATTTCAGACTTCACAGCCCTTATACAGGTGAGGTTCCTATAGTTACCTATTTCAGACTTAACAATCTTTATTCCTTATGCTTTAATCAAACCCTAGCTCTCCTGTATGATTAACTTTTTATTATTTTATCAGAATTTCTGCAATGATGTTACGCTGCCAGTGAGCTCGTTCCCGAAGCGGGACGTGCGGCTGGTGCTTGGCTCCTCATCCGGGGTTTCTCCACGAGTTGCAGTCATTACTCAGGGTCCATTTATGAAGCTGCATTTTCTGCTTTCATCCATTTCATAAACAGTAGTGTAAGGGTTGCATGAAACAAAATTAACTAAACCAGACTGATATTTGTGGAAGGCCCGTTAAAACCAGCATTCCTTGTGGCTCCTTGTTTCTCTGTGCTGCAAAGGAAAACACACGATAATGCAGCCCAGCGCCGAGCTGCAGGGCAGAGACCACCACAGCTAAGCCATACTGGGAGGAAAGGGGACCCTCCAGCTGCAGCCCTTGGTTGCTGA
>NW_010139833.1:0-9884 GCF_000699245.1 Pterocles gutturalis | reverse complement strand
CGTAACCCTGTGCTGAACCCCAACCAGCAACAGAGAGCAATGGGGTCTTTGGCTGCACCTCAGGGTGCAGATGGGCAGGTGTCCGTGCTCCTTCACCCTGGCAGCACTCCACTCTCAGTCCATTCCTGCCTTCCCAGTTGCAGCCTGGCTGCTATTCGCACCTCTGCTGTGTCCATGCACTGATGCTGGGGTGCAGGCACCAGCGTGATACTTTGGAGGAGGTCTGAGTGGAACATAAATGAGGCCTCCAGCTGTGTGCAGGGGCTGCTGCAGGCACTGTCCTTCAAGCAGTCCCCTGCCTGTGGTCCTGGGGAGCTCCCTGCGCACGCCCATGCCTTGGGCCTCACCAGAAGGGTCACGACTGCCAGCCAAGGCAAGCGGTACCCAACGGGCATGGTGTCCGCAGGAGCTGCTGCTCGGCTCCCCCCCGGGGGAGCTGCGCCTGGGCCCCTCTGGTTTAGCCTCTAGGGAGAGGCCAGCCAGGGCAGAGCCACTGCAAGCCCCAGCACAGAATTAGATGTAGGCTTTGTGAGAAAATACTGAGGGAAGGAGAAAGCCAGTTCCTGTATCCCCACTCAAGCCACTAAAGGCATTTAATAGATTTAAATTACTTATCCATAATATTATGTTCTTTTTGAAAAAAATTGTACCCAGATAGTAAGAAGATATTTTGAGATGCTTTTAAAAAAAATTTATTGTCCACTATTTGTAATATGCCAGTAGCCACTGCACATAAAGGAAGCATTTAGAATAACACACACATATACATATATATACACAAATAATAAATATTCTAGTTGTGACATTTTAAGATTGATGAGACTTCCTCTTATGTTACTGGTAAATAGACCTTCTGAAAATGAGAATGCTATTGTGAATGAGGGATTACTATACTAATTCTATTCTAATAAGTAAAAAGATAAAATATTTTTATGATATTAAATAATTTACATACCATACACATCTCAGTATGTATTATATTCTAATAAGTAAAGGGATCAGATTAATATTGAATATGCCAGTATCAGTCACTGTTCATGTTCCCATGAAAACACATCTCTGTAAAAAGCAAACACTAAACAGAATAAGCCTATAGTTAAAGGATTTTAATTTCAAGGTTCTGCAAACTGTAAAGTTCAAGATAAATGCATTGAGCTGAATATCTTAGCTAAGTTCACATAAACTTCTTGAATATCTTTTCACAACTACAGAGCAAAGGCATTTGAATAACAACAATAATAATAATTATCAGTAGCTACAAGTAATTCCAATTTGCACTATATAATCTCATACTTATTGTGAGGGTTTTCCCAGGTCAAAGCTCTTTCTACTCCTCCACCTTAGCAATTTGATAAAGTTAAGACTTGCACTGAAGATTTTGTCATGATGAAAAACCATTTTGTAGAATATATCAATGGGTAGATCTCCATTTGGATCTGCATATTTCAGGGTTGTCATTGGTGTATACAAGGTGTTGGTCTGATGGCGAAAAGGTGGATTTTCTGCAAGAATTATCTTTACTGTATGCTGTCAAGAATGAGAAATAGAATTGTTAAAGAACATTTACCAAAATAATAAGTAAAAAATGAGTTTTCAGTTAAGCAGAGGAAAAGTGGAAGAACAAAGAGCTAGAATTATGTAAAACTCTGTATGTAGTTTTATTAGAATTTTGTTAGAAATTTTTCTTAAAATATCTTTAAGGCCATAAGAAGTACTTTTTATTTATTCTTAGACCTATTTTTTGTTTATCTATACCATGGTGATAGCACCTTACACCTAAGTATCCTGAATAGTCCTCCAAAATTATACCTATGTGTCCACAATAGACAAATCTTTTCTTTTACAGTTCACTGGGAAAGGATCAGAACAGTACACTTTGCAGCAAGATCTGGGAACCTTCAGTTGACACTGAAGCTAATCCTTAGCAGTAAGCACCTGAAATCATGGTCCCCTCCCACAGCTTGCCAAAACTTGTCTTCCTGCAGGAAGCCCCAAGCACCAGGAAACTATGTCCTTGTATTTTCTATTGGTCTGGGGTAGCTGAGCTAACTTCACGTTAGCAGAGGGATTACTAGTAAGACAGAGAGGAGAGCAGCTTTAAACAATGGTGGGAACCCTGTGTAGATGTATGGTAACACTGCAGAATGTCCAGACTTCACCAGGTGATGTGTGTGTCTAATACCCCAGTGGCATTTAAATTACAATTCACAGTTGTCTTCAATACTTTAAAATGAACATTCTTTTAATATTTTAAAGGGTTTTGTTTACAACTCTCAAGATTCTCGAGTTTTAAAAAATAATTTAAAATAGTGTAAATTCCATTTATTTAAATTTAATGCTTCTACCAAAAAACCCCCCATCAACCAACCACTGCATTTGTAAATGACAAAGAAAAAAAACAATTCAAGAAAAAAGAAGGTGAAGAATTGTTGATGAGTTACCTCTGCAACATCTTCAGCACTTTGTCCCAGGCTCTGGAAAATTTGTTTGTAATTTTTAAGGTAAATATTAGTAAACATCTCAGCTGTTTCCTTATCTGCAGCTGAAAGATCCATTTTCATTCCATCTTCAAACACTTTTCTTTCAAACTCTGTAATCACTGGGCCTGGTTCAATCAAACTTAATCTGTTCAAAAAGCAAAGATATCCTGGTTATTGATTGTTCTCCATGGGAAATGCACCTCTGTCCTTCTCAAAAAGGAATACTAAAGAGTTGCGCTGTGAGTACATGCTGGCAAGCAATATGGAACAGTACATTCTGTGAAGGCAATCCATACCGCATTATTGCTCCTACCCATCCACATACAGTAGTAGAAATCTGCGTAGCTTAAATTTCAGGGAAGTGCTGTAACTTAATTCACGGCAGAAGTAAGCCCAGTTGTTAACCTGCTGTCACAGCTGTGGAATCTAAGGATGATTTATCCACAAGAACTTATATTAAGAAAAATAATTAAAGGATGACAACAAAATTCATTACTTTCTGGACAAAATCCTACACAGATTTCTTTGTTATAGCTTTCCCATGATAATACTAGAAGTAGCTGAAAGAGGGGAGAATTACTGAAACACGGATTTTTCTTCGTTGAGCTGTCAGTATTACATAATTCAAGATCCCTCCATAATATTATAATAAAATACAATATAGAGAATTTTGCTGTGGGTGGACAGATATAGGCTCCTGCCAGATCAGGACAATTATTTTGCTCAGTAGCATATTATAGCAGATCACTGAAATACAGTTTACTGGTCAGTTCTTTCCCGGTTCTTTTCTCAGGCAGTACTTACTCCCAGCCACTACATTTATCAAAACACTCTTTGGGATAGGACCTCTTCCTGGACTTGAGTTCTCATGAGGCTCTTCTTTAGAACTAAATCAAGCTATTGACCTTGACAGCAGAATTCCAGCTGCTGCTAGAATTAAAGCCTTTTCTCTTGCATCACTCTTCACACTAGATCCGGAACTTCTCACATTCTACTCTCTTTTTTTTTAACCTCCTTTTTGCTTTATCTTATACTCTTGAAATCTTATTATGAATTCTGGTATATCCTGTGTATCATTACAACATAATTATTTTAAATCCCTCTGAACTTTTCATAGCAGTATGCAAAATAACAGTTCGGATGCCGCTTTGTCTCTGAAATCCCGTAACAGCAGCTGTCTTCTCCCATGGCACAAGGGGTAATGCTTAGGCACAGAGATGGAATAGATATTTAACAATTGTTGGACTTCGTACAAAGAATAGTATCAGAATTACACGAATACGAGTATACATGTGACAAATCAAACCCCAAAGTCCCATGATGAAGATGATGAAGAGGACTTAGTCTTAAATATGGAGAACTAGTACACCACATTCTTCTCACTTTCCTCCTACCTCCTGTCATTGTAGGTATCTTGCTCTATGTTCCATTCTGATGGATTTCTGCTTGCTCTCTCTCTATGATGAGCCCTTGAACTTTATCTGTGAATTACCTCACACGTTTGTTATCCTTTCTAAAGGAAGATACTACAGGTTGACATAGTTTTATTGCTGTCACACTGTATGCAAGAATCTGTTTTCAGAAGTGTTACATGAACTGTATTTTATCCAAAGCTAAACAGCCTGTAACTGTTCAAGAGAATATGTTTATTTTAGCATCTGTATCTTTTTATTTGTTCACGTAGTGGGAAGAATGTGGACATTTCTATGTCTTTTGTGATGTAAGATCTCCATGGGTTCCTCAGTCTATTTCTCCAAGACAGAAGCAAGTTTTAAAAATCTGTTTGATAGCTCTGAATCTATTTAAAACTATCCAAAATATAATTTACACCCATGGATCAATACTTACTGCAATTTGAACTTGAGTGCTTGTATAGCTAAACTTTCGCAGAATCCTTCCACAGCAAACTTAGATGCAGCATAAACATCATTAAATAAGATACCTGATGGTACAAACAAAACATCCTGAGAATGTGATTGTATTCAACATACTAATAGTTTAGTTTTTAAAACACTTCTATTTTCTGAAAATTTCTATAGTCTTGCTGGGAAAACATTAGAAAAAACCTTGTGTATACTGAATCTAAGTACTGATTTTTTTGCCTGTATTCTCAGAATTGTTTATTCTAGGAAAGGATGCTTGACTATGGCTTTTTCTCCTCCTAGCTGATCCTGTGATCTCTTTGGATGATAATAAATATTTCGTAGTCTAAGATATTAAAGCATCTGTGCATGCAATACTATTTGAATTATTTATCAGCAAGACTTCAATAGATACAGATGAACACAGAAGCTGAGTGCAAAGCAGGAGATACGATTATGCAGGAGATAAGACTATGTAAGAGATCCAGTTGAGTGATTTAGAGAACACACTACATCAATCCAGATGTAGGTGGATGGTAGGTATTGTATTAAACAACAACTCTTGCAGTTTGACTTAGGACCCTTGCTCACCACAATAATCCAGCTAAGATCAATGCCACTGTTGCAATAATTGAAACAAATACAGCCGGATTGAAAACAAGAATAGGAGCATCATTATCTGTCGCTAAAATTAGATTCTGTGGAGTTTTATGAGAGGAAAAACTTTACAAAAAGGCGGTACAGTTGTCCAGGACATGACTGGATTTTATTCCATTGTTATTGTGCAGAGTGTAGTAAGCACGTTTGCCCACTCCTATTATATTTTCCAATAGGAAAGAGAAAATTAATGCTACAAAGCCCTGTTTTCCAGATAATAAAAATAATAAAATTTTTAAAAATAAATACAAGTGACTAGAGTTTGAGTTAACACCGTTAAAAAAATATTTCACTCTGCAGGTTGTGCTGTTCAAATGTCTTGAGAGTAGTTGTAAGGTAACATACTACCTAGATGCATAAAAAACATGTCCAAGTGCTGTACTTTTTATAGTTGGAACTTCATCCCTACAAAGCACAATATTTAGACATACCAGCTCCTACTTTTTTTTAGATAAAAAAGGCAAGCTTTAGATTTTGAATACTGAACTCTTAGTTCAAACAAACAAAAAAACCCAAAACAAAACAAAACTTTGCCTTGTATTCCCATAACACTGCTTATTATAACTATATGCCCGCTCTTTCTCCTCTTCATGTCAGGCAAAATCTCCTTCAGGAGTCGAACCAGTCCAAAGAAGTTGGTATCCATCACAGTTTTCATTTCGTCTATGGTCTGACATTCAATAGGTCCAATGAGCCCCATTCCAGCATTGCTAACTGCACAAAATGAAAAACAATGGTGAGCAATAACCTCCATAAACATTAACTTGTAATCTTTACTGGAAAGCATTTTAAAGTAAAGTGAGGATTAAGGATTAACTGAGCCTTAAATGATCCTTAAAGAAAGGATTAAAAGATGTTATTCTGTCACTAAAGCTTTGCAAATACACTTGAAATTTTAATTATGATTTTAATCTAATTTAAATTATCCGATATTTTGCATTTTAACTAATTTCTTTCTGATTAGTCCTTTTTTCTTTAAATTACAAAAGAATTACAGGAAAATGAGCCAAAAATGATCTATATTTGTTTATAGTTTAGTATTAAGAAACAGAGGCTACGTTAATACCCCTAGGGCCAAAGAGAAGTCTTCAATTTATTCCAAAAGTTTATAGACCAGGCCATATTTTGGTTTGCTTTTTATTTTTCAACATTCACATCTTCAAGAAAACAGAACAAAGCAAAACACACTTCCATTGATTTCTAGTTGCCTCCTGGATATTTATGAGTGGGGAATGATTGATAGAATTGTTATTCTGCACTACAACTAGTGTGTCAAATTAGAGTATAATACAGTTTGCAGAAGAAGCTTGTTAAGCAGTGCTTTAATAATCAAAATAAAGGCAGGTTCATCATTTTCTATTAGAGAAGATTTAATAGTTGATGGTGTAAGCAATTTCCATCCTACTAATATATTAATATTTATTTTTAGCAAAACAGTACAAAAACACTTACTGTTGAATGATTTGTAAAGTACAATTACAATTTTCAACACAAAATTAAAGTACCCTTGCCTTCTTTGCCTATGTTCTTTTACTTGCTAAGTCCCAAATGCTGTTGCTTTCTTAGTACAGAGAGCTGTTGCCTTCATTGGAAATAGGGCTATGCTTCATCGACAGGGCATAAAGTCTCGTATATGAGGATGCCGATTTAGGCCAAAGTTCTCTCACATTTACTAAAAACTGGATCATCTTATCCAAGACACTTCTCTGTGATCAAGTTTCTCCTTTGTAAACAGGGAAAACAAGCATCCCTACTCCATGGAAGCACGGTGAGATTTAATCCACTCATTTCTACACAAAGCCTTAAGAATCTCGAACAGAATACACTACATAATAATTATTACTTTGATAATTTAAAAAATACACTAATGAAACTTCTCCAGGGTATCTGAGAACAAGCTAAATAGAAAACTGTTAATCTGTTCATAGCATACACATCTGGTACTTGCCTAGGACATCAATTCTTCTGTCAGGGATACTATTCACACAAGTTTTAATTGACTGTTCATCACAGACATCCAGTTGTTTAATTTCAAGGGTTTTGCCCAGCCTGCGACCCACAGCTTCCTCAAGTGGCTCTTTCTTGGCCAGATTCCGCATTGTGGCATACACTGCAACACACCAGAAGCAACAGTTGTCAGAAATGAAACTCCTGTGTCAGTCTTACTGAGAAGTATTAAAGAATATTGCTTCTACATCTGTTATCTTAGATATCAGTGATAGAACCCAGATAAAAACTTAAAGTACAAAGAATCATTTTCAACATACATTGGCACTGATTTCCCAGAGTCTAGTTCTGAAATCTTCAAGAAATTCAAAAGGAGAATTACCGCTATGCACATGAAGAACATGCAGCATATGAAGATAATGTTATCACCAAAGCTTTAAATAATAGGTATACAAGTTACACCCCGAACCATTTTTTTGGTACCTAAAACCTAATTTTGGATTCCAGATATCCTTTTTTTTTTCCTCTCAAATCACCATCAACATGTTTAGCAGAACAAATATAATTGTGTTAAAAATTGGAAGCCAGATGCTTCCTTACATTGCAAAAGTGTCTGTTTTTGAAAGCTACTTCTCAAAATAGAAATTAGTTTTATCATTATTATGGCCTAATTACGCAGAAAACTGTGAATCTGCATGCAGTCAGTTAGCAGTAAAATACTGTAAGTATGAGAAACCAAATTACCACAGATTGCTGTATTTGCCTTGCTATCCATTTTCAATCATAGCAAATATCCCATTTTGCAGCAGAAAGACAAATCCCAGCCCCTTTTGTTTGCCCTTTTAGGCCTACAGAGGGTTGGAATTTCTTTGGTCCTCAAATGGGCATGTAAGTTTAATTCAACAAAGATTTTTAGTAGCCAGAAACAAAGCTAACTATAACTGTGAAGGTATATCCAAGGTGTCATACTGCAGATATTTTCACCCATTTCTTTGTATACTACTGTCTTTTTCTTTATTTTGGTAAACTATTCAGTTCAAGTATCTGTTCAGCTTCAATACATGTACAGAAATAGCATCTACTTACAGAAAGCAGTCTATTTTCACTGTATTGTATTTTCATGACAGTAGGAGGACAGAAACTAATAAGAAACAAGTCACCAAACTGAATACGGTCACCTGTTAATTACAGATGGAAAAAAATAGTGCTGCATTGCAGAATATCTTTTTGTAAAGATAAAGAACAGATACATTGTTACCTTTAAATCTTTTCTGTTCATCTTTTGCCATTTTTACAGCTAAGGCCAGTCCAATCCCTGAGGAGCAACCTGTAATGAGGACATTTCTTCTCGCCATTCTCTGGGTGGTTCAAGCAAGAGTTCCTGTTCAGAGGAGCAACAGCCTAAATGTAGCTACGGTATAATGTCATTGGCCTTTAATGCTGTCTCCAGCTTTCCTGAGTCAACAAATCTGAAAATGCACACCTGGACCCTGCACGATTAAGAGATAATCTCCAACTAGACAAAAGCAGAAGCAGATGCTCCTGCATGAGCTTATAATCTGTATTATCAACGTGGACTATATTTAATACACAATTTGATTAATCTTTAAAATGAGAAATTTGTAAGCTACATGGATTTTTTAATAGTGGAATAATCAGTTTGCATAGTACTGGCACAAAAAGTCTTACAACAATTAGAATCAGTTTGTACTGTCAAGTTCTCCAGTCATACCTATGGAAAGTAAACTGCACCCAGAATGGGATCCCTCTGCTGAAGGCGTTCAGACTTCCTACACTTACAGCACCCTTCTCATTCTTTTGCAACAGAATGACAAATGGATTTCTTCCCTAACACCTTACTATTATAAGAGTCCTAATGGGCTTTACAGAAAAAGTAAATTGAAAAATGGGATGTGCATTTGGAAAGAGACAAGTTGTTAGACAGATTCCTCACATTTCTTTCTGGCACTGTTCCCAACCAAGAATAGAAACAGCAAACAAGTATGCCAGCAGCGGAGAACAGCTAGGACCAGCTTCACTGCATCCTTGCTAACACTGAAATCTCTTTGAACACTTTCTATTCTCCAGCCGACAAGTTGAAAAAAAAAATCAGAACTAGCATGATGTCTGAAGTTTTGGAGAAAAACAACTTTGCATATAAACTCTTAATTAAACAGAGGGACATTTGGACTGGCACTTTGGTGCAATTTGCATTTAACATACAGTAACTGTAGGCATCCTACATTCAGAAAGAAAATCAGTCTCTTGTGAAATTTGTAACCCATCCTGAGTAACAGAAAGAGAATCACCTTAATAAGCAATTAGCCTTTCAAACAGCATTCAGCTAATTGGAATGCCATTATACACAGAACCAAGATTGAATAACTCCATGTTACCACAATGCAGTTCAGAGGAATGAACGTAGTGTTGCAGGATTTGCATAGATGTAAATTGGTCAGTAACTCAATAAAAGGAGGACTCCACAGAAACATTTAACTGAAATTATAATGTTAGAAAAAAAAATCCCTCCTTCCTACAAATAAATGTGTTTGAACAGTATAACAAGTGGAGTCATTAACTTCTCAGGCAAGCAACAAAATAGCAGCAAGACAGCATCTCAAGTTAAAGAGAAAATGTAATTACAATTCTACTTATCCATCAGGTTTGACCCACAGTTTACCAGAGAAGTTAGTATCCAGATACACAATTTTAGTGCAAGTGCTATTTAGCTGATTCAGATATTAGGCAAATTGCTTTTGCTGCTCAGGCACATTTATATTTAGTGCATGTAGGAGGAGCAAGCAAGGCTTTATGCAACAGTAACGTATAGTGTAATTCCACTGGTGGTGTGATGCAACTGTAGTTACAGATTGGTTATATTTTCCACTTGAAATCCTGGTTTGAAGGGCTTACATGTTCCTTTGCTTTAAAAAAAAAA
>NW_010139832.1:0-22515 GCF_000699245.1 Pterocles gutturalis | reverse complement strand
ACCTGATGACCAAGGCTCAGACAGTTCTTAGCTAATGATCCCAGAGCAGAGTCCCAAAACTGCAATCCAATAAAAGACATAAGAGCCCAAGTGTTTGAGAGATCGAGAGGCAATCGAGAGAGCAAGACAACACTGAGAAAGGGGCAACCCAGGGAGGGTGAACTTCTGGAGTGGCCATCATCTATATACTGGGCATGACGTTCACGATCTGGAATATGTCCTTGGCTAAGTTGGGTCTCAATCCTAAACCTAAGGTTGAAACTTAGGATAGTAATTGGGGCTGTGCTCCCTCACAACTTCTCCAGAAGCTGCAAACACTGGCAAAGCAGAGAAGCTAAAAAGCCCTTGACTGTCCTGGCAGCAACTATAAACATCAGTATGTTATCAGTCTTCCTCTCAGAATAAATCCAAAACATAGCCTCACACAAGATACTGTGAAGAAAGTTAACTTTGTCTTGGCTGAAACCAAGACATTTTGGTTTTCAGGGATATACAGTCATCATGATATTTGGTCAAAATACACCACTTACATTGTAGCACAGCGATTCACTGTGAACGTTGTCCCTCCTCACTCTAAACTGAATAGGGTTGCATGTTTTAGGGCCTATTATGGTCTCACAGCAAGAAGTGACTTCACCAAAGGCATCAGCATGGGGACTGTATCACATTCCTAAGAAGATTTCACCCTGGGCAGACATCACATGGGGATAACAAAGGAGGGAAAAAAAACCCATTGGAAAAGCAGGGTTTTACTTGTCGCTTCAGTGATTACCGATTTTGTTGGGACATACATTTGCAGGTGTTTTTTCTTCTGGTATCTGCTGCATAGGAACAGGAAAGTGATCTTGCTAATCATCAATAACTTCAACGAGTAAAAGTTTGTTAGATGTTCTGGCAATTACATTTCTGCAGTAAAATAGTAAAGATTCAACAAAACCAACATCTATTCAACTGTCAGTGCATGTCTGTGCTTTTTGTAATACACAAGTCACCTTCTAAAGGTTTTTTTTTTTTTTACCTTTGAGACTGCAGATGGTTCTGCAAATGTTAGAAATATCTCTTCGAACAATACTTTTTACTTTTGAATATCACTTACTCCTTTTGCTTCCCTATTTCTTTGTTCCTTCTCATGGGGCCACAACAGCTTGAAGAGAGATATTTTAACCAAATTGTAAGTGTCTGGTGCTTTATCCCCACAGCTTATGGAAGAACTCTTAGTCCCTTTAAAATCAGCAGGACTTCTTCCAACAAGGCCTACATGCCTAAAACCTCACCTCTTGGGAAGACTAGAGTCAAACAGCTGTGGCAATGGGAGGCCCATGTTTTGAACCTGAATCTCACCAGACACACAAGCACTGCAGAATTCTCAGTTTATCCTTCTTATGAAAAGGAAGAGAGATGGTAAATGAGGCACATGTAAATGAGCACACAGAATTAGGAAAAACAGATCATATGAAAATGGCCAACAGAAGAAAAAGTTGTGTGGGCAGTAAGAATAACACTACAGACTTTAAGGGTAAGATTTTAAAATAATTTAGTGACGGATTCCCCATAGACAGAGAGCAGTCACACAAGAGATTTGATAAGCAGTCCAGACATGTGGCAAGTCAACGGTGACCAGAAGTGAAGCAGGAGATCCTGAATGACCTGAAGGCACCCATGATATCCTTTGTCTGCAGGAGCTGTTGGTAATTTATTACTTCCTAATGTTATTTTCCTACACTAAAAATAAAATGAAATAAGGGAGCAATTTTAAGGACTGCTTAAAATAACAATGTCAGCTCCTATATCTGATTTAAAAAGTACTTACTTTTACTAATAATAACTACAATTACTGGAAGCTGAGATTACTAAAAAAGTAGTCCCTGTAATTTTTTTTGTTTAGCATGTTATGCATCATTAATTTCACTGTTTCCCCCTTTCTAGTTATTTGAGATAGATAATCAACAAGGGGAATGAAAACTTTAATTAATAGTCTTAAGGTTTTGCTTTGCTTTTAGATAACATTGCTAGGACTTAAAACAGCCTGAAACTGTTTAAGGAACTGCACGAAATCTTGTTTCAGTTGGTCATGTTCCTGAAGATTAATGTGAATTCACCAAGAAAAGACATCCTCTTTCATTCCTGTGCTGAACTTAAGGTATTTCTGTCATAAGGGAAAGTAGGATTGCGTTAATTTTTTTAAGACTTTTTAATAAGTAACTCAGTTTTCTGATAATGCTTTTTGGAGTGCTATCTACATATATAAATTCATTTTACCTCATATTTGATATTCCACCTTTGTTTAATAGCAATTCACACTTAAAAAAAAAAATATTCCAATGTGAAATACATGCCTACATTTCTGTGTTCACATTAATGAAAATTTCCACTCTGTGACACGGAAATACCAAATTTTAAATGTCATGATCATCATGGGCTAACATTAGCTTCAGATGAAATCTGATCACCTAAATTGAATTTTTTCACAATACCTAAATGGGAGGAATAAATAACCATTTAATTTCACATAACAGCGATTTCAACAGTGACAAATAAACCAATCACAGAGGCAATATTTATAAAAACTATTTCCTTTTGGGGAATGACTAGTAACTAATTTACTTTGAATTCCAGATAATCTGGAACCTGGGCCAACTTTAGCTGAAGTTGGTCAAGATTAGATCTGGATGTTAGTCCTCCAAACAGTTAGATATCAAGTAATGGCGTTAGAAATGTCCAAAAGTTAGAGACAAACTGTCAGTTGAAACAAACCATTAACATTTTACTGAGTGACTGGAACTGCTTTTCTCCTCAGAAGGCAGGACATGAATTGCAGTTTTACTGTTCACTTGCATGAGGACAAGATTTTTTTTTATGGCCCCTTTCATTCCTCTAATATTTGATTGCTGCAGCCTCATTGCCATCGTTATGGTAGAACAAGTGTAAAACTGGAGCCATGTAGTGGCTGAGCAAACTTTTAAATTTTCTCCATCTGCTACAGGGGTGTCTTTGCTGTTGTTTTCTTTCATTTTCCACAACAACCAAAAGTAGGACAGTTTTTTGAGAAGGCTCTTCTAGCCACTGTACTATGAAATCTGTGAGTGCATTTTTCTGTATATGCCAAATCCCAGATAAACATGTGCAAAGAAACTACCAGTTTGGTTTTCCATGTGAAAGTTTCCAATGTGAAGTTTTGTGAAATTCAGACATCCAATAAGATCTGAGATAATTAGGAAGGCTGCATTTGATCATGTTCACAATACCTGAAGCACATAGTGGTATTACATCGAGAGATGTCTGTGAACTTGGTTTTCTCGTCTGTCCTCATTACATTTTCTATCATCACTCTTCAAAATACATTGTGCTTCCTAGATAAGTAGCTGAATTCACACTTTATTTACATATAATTTTCTATAAAAGTGCTTAAGAGAAAAGAAGATGACAAATGAAAAATTTTCCTCAATCTTGTGAAGCTGATTTTTGTACTATTTGACAACTCAAAGACTTTGTACTCTGACAAGTTCTATACAAGAGTTTTGGGCAACTCTCTTCTCATCTCTTCAAAAGAAATGCAGATCTGAGTCTTGCATTTTAATGGTTATTCTTGTTTCCTTTTTGAGCCATTTGATCTGCAGCCTCTCTGCTGCCACTGTTTCAGCCATGAAAATCTCTTCCCTAGACAAGAAGCACCCACTGAACTGAGGATGGCAACTGTGAAATAGTGTGTATTGTCTGTGAACCATGAAGGAAGAACATGAGCATGAACCATAGACAAGACATTGGACTACACCAAGGCCCCCTGTAGGAAGAGCTTTGAAGTCGTAGGTTAGCACTGCAACAAATACAGTAAGTCTTCCTCTGACAGCAATCTGCATCTGATCCTCTCCACCTGCTCCAAACAGATTGACCCAGAAGTCCCCTGTGCAGTCACCATGTATTAACTCCCCACCATTTTTATCTTCAGAGGCATCAGATGATGTGGTGTTCCCCAGATCCACAGAACAATGAATGACTCCTTAGAGTAGTTTCACCTCGTTAACGATAGGATTTCTTGTTCGGTGTTTTTGATCACTGTTGTACTTCACAGAGAGTGGAAGGTCTGATGATACATCAGAAGAAGCTGGTCCCAGAAAAATGGATATATTCAGTTAGCTGTATCTTCACCACCTCTGTTGATTGGCAAATAAAGTTTCTCAGCATCTCTGTAGTTTTTTTGTTTTTTGTTTTTGTTTTTGTTTTTTTACTTCAGTCACTGCAAGGTACTGCCTTACCTGTTTTTTTGTTGAAGTGACAGAGACGTGCATTACAACTTATTGACAGGTGACCTAAAGCTCTGACTACATTTTGGGGTAGGTGTGCTTTGCCATACTTTCCGCCATGGTCCAAATGTCTCTGCTCACCCAGCCCAGATAGCACTGCTGCCTTCTTTCCTCCATCCTCTGCCTTTTTTTTCAGAGGAACCCAGTCTGTGCCAGTGGACAGTGCACATGCAGGTCTTACCTTCACAGGAAATAAGTATTTGGCTGGGGTGTGTTCTGGGTCAGGGCTGAGGGGACTACTGTACAGCACCCCTGTACCACTGTGTTACTGCCAGAGACATCTATTCTGGTTCCCACAATTACAAACACATTACTTGCCTTCATCAAGAGGCCAAGTAATGGCTGCATCATCTGATATTCTGAGAACAACATCTCACTTTTCATGTTCTGCTAGTCTAAGTTTCCCACAGAAGCATTAGAGATAACTATCATTAGTAAACCCACCTCTTCAATTTGTGTCCCAATGCTCCCTAAGTAAGATGGACAGTGATGCAAATATGTGAAGAAGAGCTCACTTAAGCTGACTAAAATCACTGAAGATATCAGCCCTTACAGGCAAACACAGTGCTTGTCAGATTGCATCAGTACCTGATCTGAGAACACCAGAAATAACACCGCTACGCTCTTCAGACAGTCTCAGCTAGCTGAGTTTTCAGCAGACTATATGTGCCTTGCCATGAGTTTGGACACAGATGAGCAAACCTATTTGTCCTTTCCCTTGCTGATGCCACACACAATCAGGCCCTATGATAATTCACTTGTCATAAGCAGTTCAACTTAGGCTGCACATACCAAGGTCTACTACTCAGGGTTATGTGTTGCCTTCAGCTTCTTCATTTGTCTAAAGCAAACTGCATGTACATTCACCAATTTTTCTATTGGTATTTTCACTCCTACACAGGCAAGAAAGGATTGATCCAGGTGTAATGCTAGCACAGCACTTACAGAGGTCCCTGGTCACTGATCTACCAGTGAAATGTGCTTGCAGCTGCACAGAGCATCCCTAAATCCATATATGCTGACAGTTGGGTGCACTGGTGATCAGTGCAAGCTCGGGAACAAAACCTGAGTCTGCAAAAGCTACAGGAGCTAAAGCAGATAGGGAAAACACATATTAAGAATCTCTTCTAGGTCTGCTTTCTGACAGATCTCCAGTAGTGCTCTGATAGGGGTTAAACCTGGCTTTGAGCTGAAAGCAGCACAGACAGCAAAGTAGTCTCTACTCATGCAGTTAAATTGGGAAAGGGAGGTGTAATTTAGAGCAGTTTATGCCAACCGTCTTGCATTTTGCCTACCTTTTAATAAGCCTGCTATCTCCCAGCTTTTTCATGAAATGGAAATTAAAATTTCTACCTCTGGAACAGCACGTTTTCCTCTCTGCTTTTTTTCTACACAAGAACTGTTAATGCTGACTTCAGTTTTCAACAGCAACAGAGATACATTTCAGTAATCAGGGCTAAGCTATTTCCCTGAGCAAGTAAGCATTGATGTAGCTCCTTGTATTGGAAAACAGTCACAAATATAAATAGCACTGTGAAATAGCTATTCTATAAATAGCCCGAGGAATCTCTTTTGTGAAAATTTATTCTATATGCTGAAAGATAAGCCTTTCTTGACACACATAGCTCTATGGTTACCAGCTAGCTAAGGATTTGGTGGTTTGCAGATTGGAACTACTAAATGTAATTGATTATTATTAGTGATGTTAATTATTATTCACTCAGAACACAAACCAGAGATACACACGTATTTTTCTGTCAAATAATCAAGGAACTGCAAGAAGATTAATTGAGGCTTATGAAAGGAACTTCAGAAATGTGAGGTTTTTATACCTTTTAAAGCTCCAAGGAAATGCAATACAAAAGTGAAAGTCTGACAGTCCGAATTACCACCAGACGCAAGTTCTGAATGAGCAGCATTAGAAGAAAAAAATTAAAATTTCTGCATAGAAGCAAACCTTCCTCAGCTGACACTCTATAATGGGTTCTTCATCGCCTCACATTCTCTCTCCTTACTCCTTTGATCAGGCTGCCCTTCTTAACACCACAGTAATTTTGTGAATAATGACAAATCCTGTCTTTAATCCAGCTTCTCAAAATGTTGTTTAACAGAGTGTGACCAAGCATTTCCACCATGGAAATAGAATAAAACTAAATTGCTCATTATTGGTTTTTGCAGTCCTATTAATATAAGTACAGTGAAGGTATGCTGTGATTTTTAGAAATTTTCCAAGAAGTCCTTTCAAAAAGATAATTAAATGTATCTGGCAGGTAATGCATTCATGGGAGCACTGCAAGCTATGCTGTTATGAAGATTTTCCAGTCCATATATGGAGTGTCTGATTTTGCTCATCAGCCCTGCTCCATCCCCTCTAACAGCACCCTGGCACTGTTGATTCTGCTCCCAAAAGTAAATTGGGAAAGTGTTGCTGGCTACTCGGAAAGCCAGGATGGATTGCCATGGAGTCTTTAAACATGAGAAAACAAGAAAAACCTTTCCAGCTACATCAGTGACCCAAGTAGCCCGGGATCCTATTATCAACCCAGGTATCTGCTACCAGGTTGACAACTATAAGCAGAAAGAAACAGACCTTGCGTGCATCTCAACTCACCTGTTTCTTTACACTGCAAGAATTTTCTTACAAAAAGTAGTATATGTGGTACCCCAGGAGCCAGAGGCTGCACAGACACATTGGCGCAGTCCCAAGCAAAATCCAAATGCTCCAGCACAGTGTCCAGAACTCAAGAGCATCCTGAGACCAGACAGGCATTTCTAGTGTGGATGACCCCTAGGGATGGCATGAGCCCCAGACGTCCCCAACAGCTTCACAGTACAGATGTGACACTGCTGTGAGTTTCTGGGATGACGTTGGGTCCTTCCTTCCACTATTTTTAAAACCTATAAACTAAAGGGCCCTGAAGATTTCTTTATCTGAGTCAGCTTAAACAGCAAAATCCTGTTGTATAGATGTGTATTTCAACTTCAAATACAAAGAAAATATATTTTTGTTTTCATCACAAATAATGCATGTATAACATCACTATTTGAGACACTGGTATTAAGAGATCATATTTTAGAAAAGCCATGTTGTTACCAATTGGAGGTACAGCAGTACATATTTGATGACACTTCTGATTACTGAAGGTGTTTCAACACTATTTGATATTATTTGATGTAGTTCTCATTGTCTGAATTCCGTTCTTCATTTACTTGGAAGAAGAATTAAGTCTTGGATGTAGATTAGATTCTAATTAAGTGAGCCCTTTTTACAGGAATAATGCCTAAATTATTTTGTACATTGGGGGGAAAAAAAAAAAAAAAAAAAAAGGAAAAAATCACAGCCTGTCTTCCCTCTTCACTTCATAGACAAATGCATAATAGTCCATGAAAACATTAGAAAAGGCAGCATCACCTGACGCAATGGGTTGCAAGCCATCCATGTATTCAGAAACCAGGAGCTACCTTGCTGAATGTGCTAGTAATAGTATGGATTCCAGATGCCTTTTTTGGTTCACACACAGGAGTAATTTAGTAGTAATATGTTCTCAGGTGGTGCTAGGATTAATTTATAAACTACCACATAGCCCACGACAGGGGAGTTGGAGCTCGATGATCTTTAGGGTCCTTTCCAACCCTAACCATTCTATGATTCTATAAACCACTCGAGAACTAGCTCAGCATCTGGGCTCAGTGTATGTGAGGTGTCATTCTGCCCTTGAACAGCTTTTCTTCTCTAGACTGAACCTGAGCCATGTGATGTGGCAGCTGACTAATTTAATTTTAAAATACAGTCACGTTAAGAAAATCTGTTCAAATATGCAGTGTATGAAGGTTGATTAATTCAAGACGCTTGAATTTAGGTACTCAGTTAGATGTAGTAGCCCTGTAATTAGGATCATACAGGGTCTAATTTGTCTTTGATTAAGTATGCACTCAATTAAAATAATCTCATGAATATGCACATCAAAAAAATCCACATACTTTTTTCATGTATCCAGGTATTGTCAACCACATGAAGTACCTAGCTTAATTATTATGTAACTATAATTCAATTTTTTTCTTGCTTATTTTTTTGTAAAACATAAAAATACGTCAGAAAGACATGGTATCAGAGCAGTTTTGTGTAAAAATATCAAACGATCATATTTCCTAACCACCAAGCATGTGTTTAAATCATAGCTCATTAGCTCTATCAGTAAATAGAGATTATTCCACTTGATCTAACAGTTTGTTTGGGGTTTTTTGTTGGGCTTTTTGGGGTTTGCTTTTTGGGGTTTTTTTGTTTTGTTTTTTTTTCTCCCCCAAATTAAAGCCAACATGACTGGCAGGGTGTGTTGCATTACTGGTGAATTTAAAATTATAATTTGCCTCACCCCATGTTCCTTGATAACTCAAGCCAGGCCATCTGTGCAGACTAACTGCACAGAAATTTTGAGCACCTGAGTTTGAGGGTTAGGAAAAAAAATGTAGACAGAGGATGACCAATTAATACATTCAATACTGACAGTCACTACATATAATTTCAGGAATTAGTGTATCATTACAGGGGAGATATGAATCTATGCAATATGTGAGACACAAGTTCCAAAAGCTTGTTAGAGAATACCGTCTCTGAACCAGACAAAAATTATTAAAAGACCATGATAGTCTGTGAAGATGGCCTGAAGAGCCTCACTGGTTGATTTTACTGAAGCATGATTTTACTACACAATTCACAGTGCAGAACAGTAGAACAGTAAACCTTAGATTTTGGGATCCATGTGTCAAAACCTGTCTTTTGGATACTGTATCTGAAAAAAAATAGCAATGAAAACAAAATATTCCACAAACAGTAAAATAGCATGACAGTCTTATAAATAAGTTCCAACTACTGCACTTGAGTCTAATTAGGGTCGTACAAAACTTTTTTATTTTCTGGTATAGAACAATAATAAGTGAGCTCAGTGACTTGTTACTCTATTACATCTCAGACACTTGTTAAATCCGTTATTTTCTGTAACAAATCTACATTTCTTGCCCTTATGGGAGATACCTGTCTTTTGCAATTTAGTGCTGGAGTTATGACAAATTAAGGACATAGACAAGACAAGATATATAAATACAGTCATAGCTTCTGCTATACTAACTTCAAAAATTAGGCTTTCGGAAACAGAAGCCCTTCATCAGGTTCTCTGTGCACAAATGTTTGTCTAATTTTCCAGTTTCTGTCTCTACCTCCAGGCATATCTCTATACCTGGTGATTTCTGCTTAAAACAACAGGGTGTTGTTCTATCATTTCCACCATTACACTCTGCTCGTGGAAAATAACCATCTTCACTACAAGGGATAAGAACTAAATCTTTCTTTGGACAGCCATTACAGGTAAGCCTGTCACTTAGGACCTCCTAAAACAACAGCATACAAGAATGACTTTTGTGTGCTCTTCTAAAAGTGAATACTCCGAAAATAAAAGAAAAAAATAAAAAAACAAAAACCTTTTGAACTTCAAAAAAATAATGAACTCTTGTCTAAAAAAATATCCATAATGCTAAATATAAAGCTGAAATTCAACTGACTTTTGAAGAGAAAGAGATTAAAATGAGTAATAAAGTTAGTACTTCAAAGACCCTAAGAGAATATTTATTTTCAGGTGATCCGTATAAATGCTAAGCCCAAATCAAGCAATGGTGAAGCATGAGAAAGGGCCTTACATATATAAATATATACCAAAACAAAACAAAATTAAAAAAAACCCCTAAAACACTCATAATAGAAAGGTTTTGAAACACTGGGAACTGACTGCAGTCCAGTAGATACAAGAAAGCCCTGAGGTTTAAATAAGGAACTGAAAACCCAGGGCGGGAGTTCACTTTAAAGGACTTCAGTGAATAATTTGCATGAGCTTTTCCTAAAAGGTCTATAAAAGTAACTAAAACCACAGACCTATCCGATTTGCTTAAAAAAAAAAAAAAAAAAAAAAAAAAAAAGCTGATTATCTGCTGAAAAAAATCATAGAGTCTATACATTATAAAATCTTAGTACCAGCTACTGCAAAGATAGAATATTTTTGGGTTGGTTCCTCCAGGACTTAGGTGGGAAAGACCTCAGCGAAGTCCTGAACACGAGTTGGAGGAATAGGCTGATTTCAGGTAGATTTTGAGATTTTGGGTTCTCTCTCATTTTTTCATTTCATTTATTTTTTTAAATGCTGCTCTTTTATATATGCTTTCAAGTTTGTAAGACACAATATTTCCCTTTGCTTCACAAGGATAAAAATTGCTGTTCACATTTTAAGCTTGGTTACTACCTTAAAAGTGATCTCAGTGTGAATTTGATAAACTGGAATGGCCTTTTCCTTCTCTTTATGGGAAACAAATTCAAACAAATGCCAGCTACCCCCCAAAATTTCAAGAGTCTAAAGAGCTGTGACGATTTTGGTCAGTCCAAGGACTAGTTGAGTCAACATCAAGTAAAGGTAAAAATCTTATTGTTGGAGTATGTTCTGATGCTACTTGGAGTAGGGGCATACAGTGGAAAAGGAAAGGCTCTAAACTAAGCCCACGGAAAATTTTTTGGTATCCATAAGGAAATCTGGATGATTGCTTTACAACAACACCCAGGCTTTGATGTGTCTCTGAGTCAGGTACCTTGTACTCTTGTACTGCATTTCTTTTCTTTTTTCTCCTGCAGTAAATATGTTTTACATCTACTTTGCTGATGAAGATGACCTCTACTTCTTGGCAACACAGAGTTTGCAAGATGAACAGTCATTAATACCAATAATCAGAAACATTTGTGTATCTTATTTCATAGTTAACTTTTCTCTAAAGTTCCTAAACTTGCATACTGCCCCCTTGCTCCCATATAGCACTATTTGTCCTTTCAATAAGGCTGGGGTAATGTTGAACATTCTCTAAAATGAATTATCTTCATCTGAATTCCCTGAAACGAAAACAATAAATGCTTTTCATGATAAAGCCATTAATTACTAATTCAAAAGATTCTAAAGCAAAAGTGCACACCACCCCCTAGTAATTAAAATAATAGGTTTTCCATTAAGAAAGATTTTGCCAATTTATGTATTTACTCAGAAAATTTCCTACAGTTTGCAAATAAAGAATGCATTGCACTCCTGCAGTGTGTTCAAGAACAAATATAGATAAAGCTTTGACATTCAGTTTGAACCAAAAGGATTTGGCAGGCTGCGAAACTAGCTGATAGAGATTATAAATGGCTGTGACTGGCATTCTAAATTCATTATGATATTTACCAGTTCAATTTGTGCATCTTATTGTTTGACTATAGCTGTATATTGTATCATTCAAAATACTGGAAACGTATATAATCTCTTAAAGCAAGCAATAGGCTGGAGCATAAAACAAACCTTTCATTTGGAAATCTAGGTAGCTCATTTCATCAAAATATAAAGTCTGCCTCCCTTTGCATCTTTCCAGAAGTATTTCCATGTGCTGCAGTTTACCATCATTTAATTTGTTCGGAAAATTAAAGTAATAAAACCTTAGTTTGTTGCTTGTCTAAATGGTAGCTGTGATTTTCTCAGTAGGGTGCTCCAAAGGCCGGGGGAAAATAAAGGGCCCTGTAAAGATATGCAGACAGAGCAAAGTGTTAATTATTGGACACTAATGGCTGAGTGTTATGCATATGTATTTTTAGACTGTTTTTTATATGAAAAGAATGGTCTCTATGGCTACAATGGTCAAAACTAAAAAGCTAGTAGATGCCATTTTGAATTACATAAGATAGAGAATAATTGTGGCATCTTGCACGCAGTGATGTGTTGTTAACTGCTGATTTTTAGTGGCTGGCAGCATACAGTCACAGCTGTCTCCATTATCTGCAAGATGTACCATTTTGAACGCGAGTCTCCAAAATCTCTCTGAAGGAGGCAAAGCTACAGGACACAGACACAGTATATCACAAACGCAGACATTTTTAAAATGTCACTGTATTTTTTAGGAGTTCAAAGAATTAAAAAAAAAAAATGTCTCATCAGCAGGAGATGTTTGTCTGGGCTGCAGAGATCTTTGACAAATAGGTCTGAAGCTTATTTTCAGTTGATAATCAATAGTCATGGTAACTGTCCAGTAGAGCACACCTCTCTCATTGCTCCATCAGCATGTTGTAGAATGGCTGCATGACCCTGACACAGAACAGTTGCCAAGTACCCCTGTCACAGCATCTCACTGTGTGAAGTTGTGCTGTTTTGTAATCAGCAGTTGTAAGTGGTTTTATCAGTATAATTTTAGAATATAATAGAGAAAGGAAAACTGTGAGCTGTTTTGTTTTTTTAATGGTGGAATGCTTTGCATAGATAAGCTGTCTGCAGGCACTCAATTAAAAAAAAAATAAAACACCCAAGTAACCAGGCCTGGGTTACCTTGGCATAAAACTTCAAGGAGTATGAGATCATAACAAAGCTAAAAATATTTATGTAAAAATCATACACTCTAAACAGAGAACTCTCTAGCATGTAAGTCTCAACATTATTAATGTGTTTTGGCTTTCCATTCATTTTCCTCCATCCCTTTATTCCAATTTTATTGTGGTAAAATCAAAAAGCTTGCCATCACCTGGTTTTCTTCCCTGTACACTGAAAGTGATAGCTTATTAAGTGTTAATTTATAAGTTATAGGCAACATCATACTGGCTTTATTGAAAAAGTCTGTAGAGTCAGCTACTGTGATATCTAACCTGTAATACTGCAGTCAAATAAGACCTAACAGGTCACACATTTGCAGCAGAACAGCATACTTTTCAAGAAGTGATACATAAAAGTGTTGATGAAGGGATGTTCATATGAATTTTTGTAGTTACAACATTAAATCCCTAAGAAAGGCAACTGGTATCTGAAGGCATAGCTAAAGACTGGGGTGAAGTGCAGTTTCCGCTCTAACAGTCTTGCTCAGTGACATGCTTAGACTTCCTAGAGATCATTTAATTTCCTAAATGAACTAAGATTGCACTTCAGAAGAAATATCTTTCACTGGTTAGGTGCTTATAAATCAATACACACTGGAAGTAAGATTTTTCCTTTTTTAAAATCCAAAGTATGGAAGAGGCAGCTACAGATTGAAACTCAGGGAAACCTGTCCCTCAGACAGATTTTATTGGTGGAAGAACAAAGCTATTTTATTAACTTTCCTTCTTGAGACATACTGACACATTTAGAGCTGTTAATTAGCCATTGTGAATGTATAATGATCAGTATTGAAGCTATTTTTTGTGTACAGAATTTATCTTTCTATATAGGAATGGTACAGAGCCTGTGATGAACAAAGTCTTTCAGATGTCTCAAAGTGCATTGCCTATTATCAGCATATGATGAAAAAAAGATCTAGCAACACACTTTAAAAAACTTTTCATAAATTATTCCAAGTTAAACAGCATTTGTATTAAAGTTGTAGTCAAAATCCTACAAAATCCTTTGATTCCTCAGTGAACACAAAGAAACCCTCTGAACTTCCAAAATCTTTTTCTTAGCTAAATAACATCGACAGTTGAGTGGAAGAATTGTAGGTTTTAAACACTGTTTTAACAGTCAGGAGGAAAGTTAACCTTGTGAGGGAGTGTGAAATAAGAGACTAATATGCCAGCACTGTAATGTCTGAATCAAAATAGTTTATGATCTCGTTACATCCTCAGTGTGGGTATTGCCATTTCCTAGACCAGAGCAGCTACATTGCTCTTCTCATTCTGCTGTCAGTCCCTGAAAGAGCCCAGGGGAAACATTTTCTTACCATTGTTGCCAAGAACACGGTTTATCAATCCTCCATGACCAAAGGAGGGATCTGGTCTGGGACTCATCCTTCTCACCCGCTTGGCCCAGGACATAACCTCATCACAGCAAAAAGGAGAGACTATACTGAGAAAATAAATGCAGGCAGAGAGCAATTTATATGTAATTTGGGACAAATTACCCCACAAATCATAGCTGTCCAGCCTCCATTCCCTTCCTTTACAGATCTATTGCTCTAATGAGTCCTATTAATATAAGGTCTTGCAGTCTAATTAATCTTCTTCCAGAACATGAGCAGAATAACAGCCAGAGTAGAAGCCTCACTGTTCTCTTCACTTTGCAACTTTTAGATACCCTGTTAGTAGGATTTTAACTAGGAGAAATAATCCATGTCTTTCAGGATGCAAAATTTACAAACTAGGTTGGGATTTTTTGAAAGAAACATTTATTTTTTTTTTTTGAGACAGATGAGGGTTATTTCCCCTCATTAAGATGTTAATGAGATGCTGACAAGTGTTTGGTATTTTTAACATAATTAACTGTAAGGCTATTTTTGTTCTTTTCAAGTTATTTTTCAACGTGCCTTTTATTTTCTGAGTAGCTCATCAAATAATTAGGGATAATGAAACAGTTCAGTCCCAAACCAACAAAAAACACCAGCCCCCAGACCCTCTTGATTCTTTTGGAAAAAAAAAAAGAGAAAAGGTGATTTGTAAGTAAGGTTATAATAAGCATTATACAGATTGCACCTGTGCATTTGAAGTTAAACTGACTCTGATGCATGACATTAAGGATTCTGTTTTGAAAAATGAGCTTTTCTGTATTTATCCCTTGAAGTGAACAGCCACTCACTGAAAACAAAAGCACCCGTTGAAGACTGCTAAGGGCAAAAGACAGAGAAACCATTCTGCAAAGAAAGAGAACTGTGCCGGTCCTTGACCTTCACCTTTCTCAAGGTTAACAGTTGGTAAATAAACATGTTATTTGGGGGTGGCAAAACACAGTTTGAGTCACCTTGTGTTTGTTTTCAGATTGGGGCAAGTAGTGGGAGGTGTGGTGGGGGAACCCCTGTGTATTTGATTTTGAACATAACATTTGTTTAGAGGAGACTCCAGGAGACTGTAGTGGACCTGGTTGTGCTGCTGGTCTGAAATGTGTCTCTGTCACTTATGATGTCCCTTTCTCTCCAGCCTTTTTAGCCCTCAGGAATTGCTTTCAGTCCCACCCAGGTGATCACCTCCCTGCTGCTGGCCCAGTGCAAGAGGTGAGCAGTGCCTGGCTCTTCCCAAGCAATGAAGATGGGAATTAATTATATCTGAAAGGGACTAAAAAATCCATCTGTACCCACATTACTGGAGAGTAAATGTCACAGAAAGAAGTTGAACTTAAACCTCAAGTAAAATGTTTCAGTTTTCACTTAGCAATGAAGACAGTAAGTTCAACTGCAATTTTCAGAAATATCAAAGATATTTCAAATAATTCTAGCAATAATTAGAAAAGAAAAAGGATGTTTTCATGAAAGGACATGAAAAGGAGAATATTTACCTCCTCACTTTCACTCCACTGGTTAGGACAGAAAGGATTCAAAGGGTGATACATACAAACCTGCCCCTGCACTTAAGCAAAACCAACTACTTCCCAGCAGTCCCCCTTTTCAAGGAATGAGGAGATTGCTTCTGTATGTTACACAAATGCATTGCAAAAAGCCACCATTAAACCAGCTCAATTGGCACTTGTAACAATAACCTTTATCCTTTTGGAATCATTTTGTAACCACTAGTTAGAGCCATATTATAAACAGAAATAAATCAGCAAGAATAATAACATACTACAGGAAAACAGAGGAAATACAGACTTACCTTCTAGTTCACACGAAAAATTGTTCACTTTATGTTTTAATATTAATTCCTTTGTTTTTTATCATTGTAAGGACACTATTCAGAATAAACTGCCAGATGTCTATTGTGTTCTCACATAAAAACATTAGCTAAACTACGTTGGTAAACTTTCCTGGCTAATGTATAAAGTTGTGACTCTACATCAACACTTCACTAGAAGGATATTTCTTTTCTATTTTCTATATAAAATTCATATTTTGATTGTTGTGCTTCATTTGGGAAAGCATCAGCAAAACTATATCTGTGTATTCATAATTTCCTATAAAAATTTTATTGGTACAGACATCTTTTTGGGTACATATATTTTAAAACTGTTTATTTTTATTAAATTTTGCTTGTACCTAGAAGACAAATTCATTAAAATTTGAAAGATACAGCGTGCCGGTGCAGATATACACTTAATGGAAAAGCAGTGGTAAAAGTATTAAGCCAATATTTTTGGACTCTGTTATACACGGAGCAGATTAATTTAAGCAGCAGAATCAAACCAGATGAGCAAATAGCAATTTGTGACAATTCAACAAAGGTTATGTGTGCTCAACATGTTTCCTTTTAATTTTTTAAATACCCTTAATTTACATATTTAATCATAAAAATTGAAAATTTTGAACTAAAGGATTTGCCAGGTGCCATGAAATAAACTGATAATAGTGATAATCTTGCTCTCTATTCTCTGATTCTTTGTGTGGACAGATACCTAGACTCTATGAGTAATCATATTTTATCTCTGAACAATACAGTCCAACTTTAAATTCCCTACTGGGCCAAATGGATAGATGTGCTGTTATTACTTGTTTGGGGCTGCTGAAATTTAGAAAAAAAAATATTTTCAAGTTGATTTTGAACATTTGTGGTATCACAAATATTGGCAAGTACTAATGCAAAGAATAAAATTTAAAAACTTTGGAGTTCTGAAAAAGAGAGAACACATAGAAAATTTCCTCAAAGAAGAATATATATGAAATTGTACCTTAGGTGAGAGTCATCTTCCAGTCTTGAAATTTCATTTATTGATTGTGTTCATTAGTTAGTACCAGTAATGCATTCACAAATATGATTAGTATACAGACTGAATAAGATTTACCATTAATGTACTTTCAAATATTTTTCCTGTCTTCTCAAGTAGTTCTGTGTCTCCTAAACTGGTTCTATAAATAGTCAGGGGATATTTATCTCGTGATATAAAAATCAATCTGATGTCAAATAAATTATTCTGTGTTGACATATTTTACTGTTCAGACTGCTCCAGTCAAGGCTAGAGTTTGTCATGGAGTGTTTACCATTAATTACTTCCTACAGGCATACCACAGCATCATGTCTACTTTCTTTCATGCAGTTTTCCACATACATTCTCACACACAGACATATAAGCACCATGATTTCTTTTCATTTTTATAAATGCATTTGAGTACTGAGAAATGGAAAAGGCATTCAACATTTCTCAGCAGATGGTACTTCAGGGTGGGAGTTGCTTAATAGCAGCAAAAAAAAAAAGCCATTTTAACACTACAGTAAAAATTGTTGAAACACTAGGGTCTTAAAAAAAACGGTTGCCTTGGTAAAGCCAAGACATCTGGTCTTCTTTGCCTAATAATTTTAAAGCAAAGTATCATAAAAAGGGAACAAACTATGAAACAGCATCATGCTTCCTTTCAATCTATTGATTCCTGAAATAAATTGACTTGTCATGTAGCACATCCCTGTGACCATGTGTCCATTCAAAAAGTTTCTTCCTTGCCACAGAGGAAATGCTTATATATGGAATCAGTCATCAGAGTTACAGAGGAATGACTCCTGGTCTTGAATGAAAACATATCTGATTTGCTGAAGAACACCCTTAAAACTGGTTTCTTCCTAACAAATATTAAATATTTAAAACCAGATTTAAAGAAAGAGAAAAACCACACACAACCATTCATCACTTATGTCAGGCAGCATTTGCCAAGTGGCATAGGCATCCATATCCTCTGCAGGTACACAGACCCAAGGGGTGCTATGTCCAAGAGGCGGGAGCCTTTTCCAGGACGGCACCTCATCACAGTAATAGGAAGGACATCCTTAGCCTCGGCAGTACAGAGAAACTCAGCCCTTGACCCACACCTCTGCAACAGGATTCATGCATGTGACAGACGCCACTCACATTCAGAGACATAAAACAATATATCCAAAGCGCTCCTTGCAAAAAGAGAGAAAAGGGTAATAGGGCTTTCTCCTTCCTTTACTCATCTACCTACAAACAAATGGGAGATTGTATGTCTTTCCTAAAAGAAACTCATCTCTTGTTGTCACGTGCCAGGAGAGCACTTATCCACTGAGGAACAGTATGTCCCAGAATTTCAGTTTTGTTGTTGGAGTCCTTTTGGTGCTGCTCCTCTTTGCAGGAACCCTTAAACCTTCCTTGTACCAGGGAGAAGTCTGAACACCAAAATCTCTTTCTCTAAAGAGACTTGACTTCAGTCTTTGCTGCTGCCAGTAGCATTGAACTCTCTTGTACCAAGTGAGACATCTTCAGGACTGTAGTCTGAGACTTTCCTGTACAGGTCTCAGAGCCCTGTGGTGCCTTCATCAACCTGAGGAACAAGGCATACACCAAATGTTAGTGTCCCATGCTGACAGTGAGCATCTAAACCCTCAGCCAAAGAGACAGAGAGAATTCCCTTCTCACTGTCTTCGATTTACTCACACCTGAGCTGTTCCTTTCTTTGGGTCTTTTTATTAATTTTCCACTAGCAGCTTCCAGTTAAGTCACTAGTCATACTTACGCTTTGCATTACAAACCTCATCTGATAATTCAGCATTGCAAACTCTGTTCATAAAAGTTAAATATTTGAATTCCTGAATCAATGTCTGAATTCTGGATGCAACTCTTCTCTCATTTCTGTTTTATGTAGCTAAATACTTGGTAGAAGAAGTTAAACAATCTTATTGTTTTTTACTTAATCTCACTTTCTTGAAAAGAGTGTTTGGGTAAGACATTTAGTTTCAGAAAAGGATTCAGACAGACCCTTCAAGCACAGAATGGTTGGAAGTCCCAATTTGGCATGGCACGCATCTACTAAGAAACAACAATAGCTCTGTTGGGTTAAATTAGATTTAAAACATATAAAATAAATTTACTGAATAAAAATGTGCAGTTTTTTTACAGATAATCTTTACTTGTGTTTCTCAATGTGTATGATTTACAGGCTATATTAAGAATTGTTTAGAAAATATTATTTCATGCCACTAGCATTTTTCATATCTTGCTAACTATTGGCCATAGTGGTTCTAATAAGATTTGACATTGGCTATCATTTCCTTGCTCAAATGTAAATGTGTACTTTGTTTCTTTTCATTGGAATGTTCTCACCTGAACAATTTGGATGCCTAGCAAAAATCGTGGTATTAATTTCCACAAACAGAGTCAGGAAGAAAAAATTATCTGAAAAGCAAATAGAAGCGTGATGAATGGCTAGATCATGTTCCTTAATGAACAGCAAACATTGATTTTGTGCTCTCACTCCTGCATTTTTTCTCCATATTTTAAAAAAAGAAAATGTTGTGAACACTCCTGTTTTCAGAAAAGTTGAGATAAACCCCAAGTAGTTGAGCAAAGTTTGTACTTGTAATTTGTTTGATAGTCCAATTTCAATAACAGTGATCTCCAACCAGCTTCACAAGGTATAATATGACAATATAGGAATATTGAATGAAGGTATAACTAATGAAAATAATATAATTATTAACTCAAAGCAGGTGAATCATGCTTAAATATTTTAGAAACCTCTCACTGGGATTAAATTTCACATTGAGTTTCTATATTCCTGGGTTTACACTTGCCTCTTTTCCAGTAATTTATAGAGTTTTGCCATTTGTTTCAGTGACTCAAGACAGACCCCTTCTGGGCAAGTTCCTGTTCAAAACCTAACCCAAAGATCTGCAACAGGTCATTGTATGGGAAAGAAGGAGAGGTTTCATACTGTCAGAAATGGTGAAGATCTTTTGTAATGACTTCATTAATAGTCGTAGTCCAAGTACTTGCCCACTTCCTGCCAGTGTCTTGATCCTTTCTTTTTCTGCTTTCAAGCAGGAGAGGAAATCTCTGTCATTCACTCCAGTCCTCACCAACATTTTTCTGCCTACTAGCTAGCACAATTCTCCATTCCATGTTAAAGCTCTACACAAAGATTTCACCATAAAACATGTTCCTGAGCAAAAGAATTTACATGTTTTGTTGGATTAAGGTGTCTGTGTTGCTTTTTCTGTGGTCTATGACCTATGCTGAACAGACGTTAACTATGCATATGGTTTTGCAGAGAAATTGCTTTAATATTGTTTCGTCTCATGGGCAACAAGTCTTTGGAAAGTATTGAAGTTTTCAGTATAAATTTGATATCTTCAGAATATACCAAAAAGATTTACCTTTTACAGCTACAGATGCCTTACAGCTATGTGTCCTACATGAAAAAGGAGGAAGTAAAGTACCTAGGACAAGAAGTTATGGTAATTCTGCAGTACCTTTTTTAGTATTGCCTAAAACTCGCACAATGTTTCCAAGTTTGGTTTCAATTTTGTTTTTGAAATAAACAGTATTTTCATCACATAAACTTTCCTTCTCAAGTACATCTAATATTTTCAGTTTGTCAACAGCTTAGCACACAAATGAAACAGTGAACCATCAACCCTCTATATTAAAATAGAATGAGCACAAGGAATTCCTGTATGCAGTTGGGAGCGCAAAACCTTATTACAGCTCATGAGATAGTCTAAACCTATGTCTAATCACAAAGTGAAGTGAAGACTGCACTGTCTTAGTAACCTTAACAAAGTCACTCCAGCTCTCTTTCTAACTCCAGTGCTTTGCAATATCTTTGGCTACAGCATTAATTTCACCTTCACCTACAGGAGATATCTATTGCTTAATTCATGCCCCCTTCCCTATTCCTGACTCTTGGACTGAAATGGAGTCAGTGAGCAAGAGGTCACTGAAGGACAATAATTTCATTCCCTGGCTCTCAGGGAAAGCTGTTTGCACTCTTGACATGTGGGCCTCAATAAGAGTTGCCCAGTGGTCACTGGAAAATGGGAATCATCCACCTATTGACTGTTGTGTTCAGCATGAAGACTCTACAGTCGCTGCAAAAAGGTTACAGCTCCAGCTCAGGGGCTTCTGCATGTGACCACTGGCTCCCTGAAGCTTCCCCTGAATCTTTTTCCGTAGAACCCACACTTTTCCCCTGAGTTATATCTAAGGAATCTTTAATGTCACTTGGAAGGAATCCCTCTAACACCCCTCAAAATTGCTGTCTAATAGAAACTTTCTCATCCCATGCAGAAGAGAGATTGCCTCCAGTCAACTGTGCTCCCAGAGTGAGGTTTAGAAAGCAAGGTCAGCATTATTCCAAAAATGCCTGTTCTCCCATCAATACAGAGCTTTAACAAAAAAAATTGTCTTTCATGATGGGCATATTAATGGGAGCACATTTCATTTCAGGCAGCTTCTGAGCAGATGTGAGAATGTGAGAGACTACAAAAATCTTCATGAATGATTGACTGGGAGCTCCCAAATTTCTAGTTAGCCATCAAGCCCTCGTAAAGTGACCTGACAAACTGGCTTAGCTTTGCAGCTGTGACTCTCACGCGGCAAATCATTCACCTTTCATTAATTAAACATTTCAAAGTTAACTTCAAAAAGGTACACTAGACTTGGGTCTAAATTTTAACATACCTCTTGATACATTGCAACAAAATCAAGCCTGATTGAAGGACAAAGCAGAATTAGACTTCACAGGTACTCATAACAGCAATATATATTATGGCAGTGCCAGATTATGTTTCTCAGTACCTCTTATTGTAGGAACCTGCAAACATTTTGTAAGCATTAAACATATACAAACTCTTCCACACAAGAACAGATAGAGATCATCAGGGGCAGATGGCACACTCGAGGTTTAGAAAACCCAGATGTGAGTCCTTGATCAGAGTTGGGCAGACTGTCTTAAATGCTGCATTATAGCTGTTCTCACTCTGTAGACAGATTCCTCAGGTACCCAGCTGGTCCATGGTGCAGTTACATTTCATGGCTCACAATTATGTGTTTGTAGATGAATGACACCGTGACTAATTTGGTGGCATAATACATAACATATTAAAATGAATATACTCCCTAGACTTTTTTTATATTGTCAGTGACTTGGGCCAGGCTGAGGAGAATGGATCCCAAATGGTGTTCTGGCAAGAAGACAGTAATTTCCAGATGGATCATCTATACCATTTTAATTTTTCTAACTAAACTGCGTTCCTACTAAATAGGCCTGCTGTGGGTATTTAAAACTGTAGGGATTAATAGGTTTTTTATTAGAGGTATAGTGGAAAGCTACCTCAGAATTTCCATCAGGCTTAAAGTACACATGACTATAGAAAATGCAAAGCCATTTCTCTGACTTTACCCATATAATTATACCATTCAAAAGTAAAAAGCAAAAGGTGTAATGATATTTAGAAATTCATAAAAATATTAAAAATTACATAGGAAACCAAATGTGCCCTGATTTTGAAATCCTTATAGTGTATCCAGGAGGGTGCACATTAATATTAATT
>NW_010139831.1:12497-14851 GCF_000699245.1 Pterocles gutturalis | reverse complement strand
TTCTTCCCCTGCTCTGAACAGCTCCCAGAGCCTGGCTGGGGGAGAGAGGGAGGCATCAGATGACATGACAAAATAAGTCATGTCTCTCGATCCTTTCAATGCCACCCCCTCTCTCTCGGCCTCTGCCTTCCATTTTAATCCCTGACAGGCCTTCAAGCATTATGGATATATATAATCTTTTGAATATCACTGACATTTTCCACAATGGAAATGTGTGCTGAGACATTCTGGAGGGGGATTGTGCAATCCTGCTGATGCTCCTGCCACACACAGCCCTGAGCCGAGATCTATCTTGCTCCAGGCCCCCGGCACTGGAGGGCTGAAGGTCCTGCCCTGGGTGGTGCGGAGAAGGCAGCGGGGAGGCTGTGTGCCTCCAGGGGCTTTGCAGATCTCATCAGCCTCATTTTTCCAACAGGCTCTGGCCGTGCAAGCTGGATGTCCAACTAGTCCCACGCCTGGCTGCAGCCTGTGCAAAGAGCACTTCCAGCATCCAAACCATCCTCCCAGTCAGCCTGGAGAACTTCCCAGCTCGAGCTGTGGGAGGCATTCTGCATGGCTGCCTAATCCAGGTCTTCCTCCTCCTCCGTTCGCAGTGCTCCCGGTTCACCTGTGTCGATGGCCGAGGCAGCCAGCTTGCCCTTCTTCAGCCATTGATTTTTTGTAAGCAAAGTGAACCTCTCCCTGGGGACAAGACCCTAGGAGCCACAGCAGAGCTGTATAAACGTGGGGTTTGCTGGGTGACCCACAACCCCATCGTAAGAACTGGGATCCTGCGAGGCTCTAAAGCTGATTTCCCTCAGCCAGACCCCCTCTGCCCTTGATAAGCCTCTGCTGTCACCTTCTGCTTGCAGCGCTTTCCTGGAATCACCCTTTCCACCCTCCCTAACAGTTACGGTGTCTTCAGGTCCTGACTCACGTGATGGGCTTGGTATGCAACTCCCAAGGCCGGGAAGGTCGCTCACCTCGGTTATTTAGCAAACACAACACAAATTATTAACACTAATACAAATAGCGCCCAGGTTTGGGAGAGGACCAGGAATACTCTCCTTGCCTGGCTTCCAGGACTCGCCTTGCAGGGACTGGAGCATCCACGCGGCTGGCCAGCCCCGAGGGGCTCGGCTCCAACGACAGAACCCACGTCTCACACCAGGCCTGTGAAGAAGGGGTACGTGTTTCTAAAGGTGTTCTGTGGAAGCCAGCTCTAATTCTACTGCAGTTCCAGTCATCTAACTTCCACAAATCTATGCAAAAGAAAAAAATAAAATCTGCTGGCTCAGAGAAAGCTGCAGCGGCCGGACAGCAGAGTATTGCACTTGCTGGCCCAGCACATCCCTTCCTGCACGCTGCTTGGACCTTGGCCTTTGAGCACATTCCTGTCCAAGGCTGTAAGAGGCACCGGCAATATTTATGACAAAAAATTAGACTATTCCCAGCATTCAGGTTTGTTCACCTTTGAAGTTCTTAGGCCACCTGCCTGCCCTGTGCCACCAGCTCCTCCTTTGGAAGGGGGGACTAGCACAGGACATCCTTCCATGGTACGTGATGAAACTCCCATCTACCTGTTCTGATATAAACAAGTTTTCATGTGAGCAGAGGTGTACAGGGAGCCTGGTTGCTATAGGATCTCGTGAATGGGCTTTGCCATCTTTTAAGGTAAAGCTACCAAATAAAAGTATTCCTGCCTCTGAGACAATCACGTTGCCTCTCTAATGTGCAGACTCCCTCTCGCCTGGAAACAGATGGCTCGAGCTGTTTGAGTTCAGCATATTCACAAGCTGATAATCATCTCCAGGGAGGCAGGAGCTATTGTCAGAGCCTGTGAGACACACCCCAACTTCAGGCCTTTTTCCTCCTAATTCTCAAAACGTTGCTGAAATTCTCACTACAGGAATGCTGAGCAGAGACATTCCCTTCGTGGGTTCATGCCCGCTCAGCCAGAAGAGCCTCCTGGCTTCCACAGAGGCCAAAGTGCTTCCCCACACCCTGCCGAGGGAAAGCATCTCAAACCATGAGGGGCCTCACCTGGCCAGCAAAAAAAGAAATCAGCTGTGCTTTACTGCAGTATTGCCGGGAGCCAAGGGGAAGAATATATCCTCTCCCCAGAGACAGCACACGAGTTAAAATGAGAAAGCAAAAGAGAACAATTCTGCAGAAGGAACAGTTATTTTACACTACGTGAGCTCTGAGACGCGTGTCAGTGCGGCTGCCAATGTAAAAGAGCACGTGCCTGAGGCACACACGCCTGGTGCAACCGCGCAGCCACGTACAGAATTTGTAACAGCAACACTCAGCGCAGATACGCTTCTGCTGCCTAAGAACCCCAAAGGTATCACGAACCTCAATTAATAATCTCC
>NW_010139831.1:10498-12466 GCF_000699245.1 Pterocles gutturalis | reverse complement strand
TTCCCTACAGGGCCAAAGCCTCTCCGGGGAATGCCGCCCAGCTGCTCCAGCAGGAAGGTGGCACTTTACTGACACACGCCAGCTCGCTCTTGATGCCAGGCCAAGAGACCCTGCACCCAGCTCGCTCTGCCTTGGAAATCCGCTCCGACCCAGGCCCAGCTGCAGAGCGTGCGATGCTCAGACCTGGGATGCTTCCACAAGCAGCTCCATTCCACGATGCCCAAAGAAACCCAGACAGAGAGCGGTGATAAGTGCAGATGCACATGCAGGCTGATGGGACAAGATGGGTGGCTCCAAAACAAGGCCTAACCGTGCTCACAACATTTATGGCATGAATTTCACTCATTTTCATTCAAGACTGATTAGTCTTGGAAGGAAGGAAGAGCTGGCTCAGAATGGGGCACGGGTACACTGAGCTGGATGGAAAGAGACGGCAAGATCAGCACAAGAAATAAACTCATGTGTGCAAAGCCAAGCAGGGTGGCAAACCCCTTGGGGTAGCACGTTTTCACTGGATCCTAAATGCCTCGGAGAAGCCTGCTGTCAGCAAGTCCCGAGAGGAGACTGGACAAGCAGTCAAGTTTATGATGAAAAATGGGATGGATTTTTCTAAATTACTGTCCTGGTACTTGGGCTCATGAGCACATGGGACACTTCTCGCTCACCTGCTAGCCAAGCAAGATTGAGAAACAAGGAATAAGACATATCTCATGTTGACTGGCACTTTTACATTCTTCTTCCTTAGCAGAAATGCCAGTATTTTCTAGCCTTAACAGTTTCTGAGGCTGTGATATTTCTTGCCTTGTCTCTTCTTGGCAAGCGATCGACTGTAAAGTAACAGATGATCTAGCAATAGTCTCACATCACAGCATGTCAGAAAAGAGGCAGCTTGGTATTTGTAATCACTGCATCACTTCAGAAAGAACAATCTCCACTTGATCTGTGTAAATAGGGTTATTTATTTATTTTTTTAAAAGCAAGTCTATTTCTAGTTACAAAGGGCTTTACTCTCCCACTTTAGAGCACCTTTGTTCTTTAGTTCCTCAAATAAAGAAACCATTTTGCTCACCATCGAATCCAGCAGCCCATAAACCTGCAGCAGAAATGAACAGAAGAGAGTTGCAGTGAAAACGCATGAAGAAATCCTGATGACAAGACTGACAGACAGAGAGTGGGTTTCTCACGCAGGAGCACATTAACACACGGGCACGCACACAACCACATAAAAGTGGCTGCCTGCTAACAGAGCTTAGCTCTAGTAATAACTTTTCTGGCTATGAAGTGTGTTTAACATTATCCGAGATACAATTAATTCTGCTGATCCCTCAAGAGTCCGCAAGCATGCTAAAGACATCCCAGACAGAAATCCCGCATGTGGCTATGTGATGGCAGGATTTATGTTAACAGGTTCCAGGCTGGAATAAGGACACCTTACTTTGTATTTCACACTTACCTTGCTACAGAATTATGGACATAGGTTTGTCAGTTTTCTGAGTTTAACATGTGGAGCTTACCTCTCCACATAAGCTTCAGTGTAAAGAACAAGCAAAGAACAAAATCAAGAAACAAAGACACAAGCTGTGGTCAGACTCACCTCAATATAAAGTTTTTCCTGGTATATCCCAAACAAAACAGGGTCGACCTTCTCCTGAGGAGGTTCTACTGTAACTGTAGTTACAGCTTCCACAGGTTGTACTCCATCTCTCACCCCTTGCGAAGAAGTGGAGGATTTCCTCCTTTTCTCATCTTTTACTTTTAACTTTCTGCTGCTTGGATGTTCCTGTTCAGGGACAGACAAAAAAAAAAAAAGTGACATAGGTCAGAACACCTTTCAGATCATTGCAAGACACCCCTCCCAGATGCAGCACCTCTTTCACTGCACTGGAAATCAGCTCAAACTCAGGATACAGAACGTCAGAATGGATCACAGTGTCCTAGGCACCTAGGTTTCAACAAGCATCCCAACAC
>NW_010139831.1:0-10467 GCF_000699245.1 Pterocles gutturalis | reverse complement strand
TTCCCTGCTGTCTTTGTTGTTCTTTTTTTGCCTTCCTTATCTCTACCATCAAATGACCTTCTCTCTTCTTTTCTAGTGGTTACTCTGTCTTCCCTTCCTCCTTTTACAGGCTGCTTTACTTCCACTACAAAAGAAAGAATTTCAGTTACCCAAAAGCAACATTTTCACATCCAGAAGACAAGCCCACCACACTCACGGGTGGAAGTATATTACTTTTGCAATGTATTTTCCTTTTTTTAATAATCTGAGCTGTACTGCTCTGAAAAACAATACTTGACGAGCACATTGTTTAAATAAGGAACAAAGACGTCACAGACCTGTATCAGAACAAGCCTGTAAAACAGCTGATAGTGAGACAGGGTTTTCTGGGTTAGTCTGGGTGAAAACCATGGCTACATCTAACTACATTAAAAGCCTTATTTGTGTGGTGGTTTTTTAATGACACCAAACCACAGATCGCAATTAGTATCACACAACCTGCCTTTTTTTTTCTGATGCACTTTGTCATAAAAGCTTTGAGGGGAAACTGCTGAAGTTGCCATTCCACTTGAAATTCAGCACGTTTTCTGGATTTCCAACAGGCCAGTTGCTGTGCTCAAACTACCATTTACCTGCTTCCTCTGGAACAACGTCGACATAGGTGTCCTTCTCCGGCAAGCCAAGCAGGGATCTCAGCCTCAGAGAGTGACTCACCAGACCATCAATTGTTTCACGCCACAGCTGGAGACTGAGAAAAGTGTCAGAATCAGAAGGGAGACAAGTACAGCAACAGCCATCTTGCTTTACCTTGTGCTCAGGAGTGAAGGCACCTTACAGCTGGGAGCTGTTCTGTCCAACCAAACCAATAAAATAGCACCCACCATCTAAAAACCTGTGCAGAGGGATGCTGAAGTACTTTCCTCATGTCTGAGCCCTCTGAGATTTCAATGGTTTGCAAACCAATGGGCTCATATGGACCCATAAATATTACTGTGAAACTAGGTCTCCTGCTCTTCAGCATGACGCGTGGTGGTAAATCAGCATCGACCTGCTCTCTGTCTCTGCCGAAAGGAACCTGCACCCTTCTAATTTAGAAGCAATTAGAAGCTGTTCATATGTTTACAGTCTGAAAGCCTGAGTAAAGAACAGAGAGACTGTATGAGGGAGGATACAGTTACCTAAGTTAAATGGTACAGAAAATTACCCAAATGTTTCATTAATATAGACTAGAATAATCTCACCAGAAATAATCTTGTATACTCCCCAAAATGACATTAATTTAATATTCTAAACTTATCTCCTGAAAAAGTAATGGCATTTGGGTCCTAGACAGCTGCTACAATTAATCTATTAAAAAAACCCACAGTGTAAAGACAACTTCTAGACCTCATATAATTATTTGCACTCTGAATCACAACGCTTGAAACAGAGCCTGCTAAGGCTGTTGATCACACCATGCATTTACAAGCTTTATCTTGCAAAGGTAACGCACCAGGTTTGATACAAAAGGTCTGACTGAGCTGGCCTCTGTTCAACACACAGCTCCAGCGCTGCCTTATTGAGCTGGGTCAGTGCTGCTTCTCGCTGCTCCTCGTTGGGGATTGACTTTATAGCCTGATGTGAGAGAACACACAGGGTTCATGAAGTGCGCGCTTCTTCCCAGTCTTCGTTCCCAGTCTGTGGACTCTTGAGCTCAAGGGAGCACACCAGGGCTCTCTCCCTGGACACCAGTCTGAAACCAGGCTGCACTGGGTACTTACACACCCAGATGTGGCCTCCCATACATCTGTGATTTGGCCAAGGTGCACACACAACCCAAGATTGGGGGAGCAATCCCAGACCCCCCCAATCAGATTCCCAGTAAGCCCCTTTGCAGCTTCCCAGGTTTGCTGGATAACAGGGATTCCAGCAAGCTAGAAGGCCTCGAAGTAAAGATCGGTTCTAAAAGCAGCAGAGAGGTTTCCAAGAGAGCACTACAGAAAAACTCTGCTGACAGAACCCAAACCACTCTTGCTAATCTAGGGAGGTCTGTACTTTATCCACAGCCTGTCAGGAGCATCCCTCGAGTGCTCTGATGAATAGGAAGGACTCTCCAAGGAGAAGCCCTTGGGGAAGCCCCAGGAGGCTGTAGGATTGCCCCCTGCATTCAGTCCTGGGATGACAGAAAGCTAATGGGGGGGATGAGCTTAAATTATCTATTACATTGTGTGGTTCTCTTTTCTTCTTCACACAACAGCCCTCAAAGTCTCCCTTGGGAATCTCTTTCCAAGAGCACTGAGGGTGTGGTCAGCAGAGCTGAAGCGCTTCTCTGTGACACACATCATAAATTATCCCTAACCCACAGCACATTGGAAGCAGACCTTCGGGTGGGCTCACACTGGGGTAGGCTGGGCTATTTGCAGGGAAAACAAAAACACCATCAGCTTGTCACAGCACTAGACGGAACAGGGATGACCACCTCCTTAAAGTCCTCGAAGGAGAGGTTCCATCTGGTGGAGCCTGGTTCTTCCTCCTCCAGGTTTGTCATTTGACTCTGAGCCTCCTGAAGTGTGTTCTTCCAGCCTGTGACCTCTGCACTGCTGCTCTGAGAGCGGAGACCCTCCGAGGCACTCTCCTGGCACTGTGTGTCCTCCGCAGTGCTGTTCTCGCCCGAGGGCACTTTCTCCTCAAAGGCTGAAGGAACAGTCACATGCTGTCTCCACAGTTCATGCAGCTGCTTTACCACTCCATGCTGATAATGCAACTGCGATAATGGGGAAAAGGTAAATAGTGAAACGAGCTCTGCCTTTCCTCTACAAACCTAACAATTAAAGCCACCATGGCAGACTGTGCCAGCCTCCAGAAACCCAGGGATGTACCAGCCCCATGGGTCTTCCGTCCCCGCTGTATCAGTTGCGTAGCCCATCAAATAGCAAACATCACCTTGGGGTTCTTCCGGTGGAACAACTCTTCCTCTGTGACATAGGCATCCACAGGAGATGGGGTGCGCTCTGGGGTCCGAATTCGGGCAAGAAGTTCGTTCAGAATCTCTTCTACTATAGTAGCACCTTCTCGAGCACCCAGGTCACTCTGAGGCACCACAACAAGCAGAACATGTGTGAGTCCCCGTTCCATACGCAGACACGCAAACAAAATCACACCCACGCTAGTAACCATATGTACACATTGTACAGGCTTACAAGGACAAGAATAACTGCAAACCCCGCTAAGCAGAGCAATACTTACAACAGCTTTTCAAATAAACCCTACAAATCCTCCCCCAAACGATACTTTTCAAAGCGTAGTATAATTTTCAATTTATACCTTAGCTGATATCACAGTGTACGACACATGATCCCAACCCACTAAGTAACTAACAAAATTAATTACCAACAGAAAATTCATTCTCTAAAGGACCAATGTGAACAGTTTAGGAGACACAATCACGTCTTTATTTACAGCATTACAATGGGCTACAGAGTTCTTCCATTTAGCAAACCTGCTCAAGTATATGTACAAACGTCTGTAAATAAATAATCATCTGGCTCTCAGCCCTAATTACACAGCAATAAAAATACCATGTCATCCACTCCCACCCTTATTCTCTATTTGCATATTAAGTACAAAGCTCACAGTTACCCAGTTACACGCTTGGTTACCTCCAGTTTCTCTCTGAGGTCAGCCAATTTATCTTCATACACAGCAATTCCCCAAAGGGTCACCTGCAGCAGAGCTCCTCCTAATAACAGAGGATGTGTCCTGAATTCCCAGGCCTCGCTGAAAATGCCTGCTCTCTCTGACTTGAAAAGAAAGGAAAACTTCCTAGTTTCTCTAGGCAAAATTACACCTGAAATAAGAGAGAAAATGCATCGGTCTGTGAGAAACCACCTGGTTAACTTGACCCTTTTCCAACCCCACCCTGAGTGTCCTTATTTCTGCATAAGACTCCTTCCCCAAGCTTAGCTGGTTATCACACTTCATCCAGCTATTTTCCTCCTTCCAGATTTACTCCCAGTCACCAGGTTACTGAACTGGTGTTACTTCCACTGCACGTTCCTTTAACAGCAAGCTCAGTATTCTCTGTGGCAGATTATACCCAGTTCGCCATCAGAAAATGATTCACTTCTCAATATTCCGCCCATTTACACTCAGAGCAGGAGCCACCTCCTTTCCTTTAAGTCCCACAGAAGGGATGCGCTTCGCACAGCTCTTTCGTGTGAGTCAGCTCTGATGCCCAGGGTGGCTTCCTAGGGAGAATCACCCAACAGGCTTGCTCTGCCATTTGTCACACTCAGCAGCTCAGAGAACTCCTGAATGTGTGCTCTCTGGTCTCTATACAAAGGTTTCATTAATCAGCAGCTCTCATACCTGGCCTGGTATCAAAGTAAAAACACGGCATCCTCTTCCTCTCGGTTTCTTGGGAGGGAATCTGCTGGGGAAGCCTCATCCAGTTATACCAGATGGCAGTTGTGCCATCGTTGCTCACCGTCAGGGAGCTTTCTGCTTTCTCACCAGCCAAAGTCTCAAAGGTGAGCCGGGCAGCAATGCCAATGTCATCCTACAAGGAAGAGGAAAAAAACAAAGATAACAACTTCTACTCGATCTGGCAGGATTTATCTTGCCTGAAGTCATATCCCAAATACGGGGTTGAGCCATGGTAGGAGAACTCGTAAGGCATGTCCAGCAAAGTGGCCACTATAGAGAGCGAGCCTGGGAAGCTGAGCTTCACACCACAGACAGAGCAAGCCCTTCTGCTTCCAGATCTGTCCAGAGCAAACGTAGGGATAATCGATTATGCTCAGAATAAATCCCCATTCTCTGGCCTAGGAGTGACAATCATTGTACAGCTGTGACTTGGGAACTCAAGCAGGCTTAGCTTGACTAAACAATAAAAAGCGCACAATTACCCTGCAAGAAGTGGTGCAGTTGATCCAACGAGCTGGCTGACCACAGAAATTTAAAGATGGACCCCGTACTGCTTCTGGAACCACACTGGGGTTGTCCCTTGAGGAGTCACTGCTAAAGAAATAAGAGTCAGTGTTTTCGTGGAGTGAAATTCACTTTCAGAGAGGGGAGAACCAGGGGTGATTTACAAGACCCTAGAAGAAATAATCCCCACTAATGCTCTTCCACATCATCTCCTTAGGGTCAGAGCCCTGCAGATGTGGTAAACTCCAGACAGCCACTCGTCACCACCAAGGACAGGCCAGCCAGAATATTAAATGATGCCTGCCTAAGGAAGGCCAAGACTGAATAAGAAGAGGTCCTCGGGTTGTGCCTGTTACAGATGGACAGGACACCAAAAAAAGGCAAATTAATGATGGAAGTGTAAGGCTGGAAAAAGACAACCAGATGGAGGTCCTTTAGAGCAGAATCCCCACCCTGCCTAATGGAAGCTCTGGAGCCACACAGAGGGAAGACTGGAGGAAGGGCCTCAAAAAGCTTTTCTCTGATTCTTGCTCCTTAGGCACAAGGCCCCAAGGCACAAAGGAACTGCTTAATTCCTAAATCTGGTGATTATAATATTAGAATATGCCTTTTATTTTGCCCCAGTGGAGATTCCTCTCTGTTCTGGATAAGAACAGCTAAGGACTTGTGGCACATACCCAAAATTCTTTATTTCTGCCATGAACTAAAACTTACAGGGTCTCAGATTGTTCAGAAGTGGTGGAACGTGGAAAAGGCTCTGTCGAGACAGATGTGAAAGGCTGCCCTTTACCAATCACCTCCAGTCCATCCAGATCCTGGACATATAGAAAAACAATCAACCCACAATTACTCTCTTTATATAGAAGGGAAGTTAAAATACCAGACAAATGTACCAACGGAGTCAAGTAAAGTGAAGCTGAAACATCTTGCCCCTATGATGGTTTTTAGAGGTATCCAATGAATGTTTAGGAGACACAGGAAGGAACCAGTTCAGGGTCTCCCAAGAATCCTAGATGACTGCACTCCCCGCTGCAAAAGCTTCATGGATAGGAGAAGTCCCCTTCACACACATTTCTCATCCCCAGAGCCACGTTTTACAAAGAAAAAGGTGAGGTTTGTTCTGAGGAGGAGCTACCTGCCTTCAGATTATTTCAGATCCGTGTCTTCCACATGGGTAAAAGTGCCATCCTTCTGCCCTGAGGTACTAAATCAAAGTCCTACACCAGTATTTGGCTGGGTTTTTATTGCCTAGGTCTTCGCAGCTGCATGCTGCTGGTTTGGAGTCCTATTCCGAGGCTCCTAGACCACTCCATGCAACACTTAGGCAGGCTAGACAGCTCTTTCATGGGTGTGGCCCTTTGGAAATGTGGGAAATTCCAAGAAAAGTACTGTGGGGCTCAGTTTTAGATTCCTGATGCTTTTTCAGTTCCAGTTCTTGGCAATTTTATGCTACTCTACAGCATCTGACAAGAGACAAGAGATGCAAAGAATGTCCTTGCTCCTCTAGTCTTACCGGTTTATAAAAATCTAGCTCCTGTAGCACAGATTTTAGTTCCTGACGTCGATGTTTCAGGAAAAGACTCTTATCCCAGGTTAGCTGGAAAGGGATCCTCTTTGGAGGCTTCAGACCTGTGGAAATACCCACACAAGAACTCACTGGCTCCATCCCCACATGCCTGCTGATTTCACGTTCTGACAAACTTTGGTCTCATGGTGTTTTAAAGAGGAGGCCCAACACATGACTGGGAAGTAGGTTCTGCTGCAGCTGTCAGAAGGGACAACTATAATGTGAGCCTCTGTACTCGCAGGAGTCACCATTTAATTCTGCTGCTCCCTCCACACTTCTACCCCATTTCTGTGGAACCACCTCTCTGCGACGTTCCCTTACCCGTTTCCATCCGGACAGTGCGGGGTTTCCCCACATGAGTGACTGGCTCTGGGTAGCCACGTTCTGTCTGAGTCAGTGTCATCGTCAGACCAGTGAGTTCATCTCCAATACGCTCAGGCTGGCTCCAAAACTCGCTTCCTCTTCGGTAGCCCTAGGGCAGAAAACAAGGCTCTTGCTGACGCTTTCAGAGGCGTACGGCTGCCTGATATTTTCACAGGGATTAGAAGCTAAAAAGAAGAAGGGGTCTAACTGCTTATACAGCTATTCTAAAAATCTATAAATTACCACTTTCCACAGAGCAAGCCAAAATTTCTATCAGGCTGCTATCAAAGACAAAAGAAGAACTTTATTCTATCTAGTGCTACATGAAGGTTGAGTGATATTAAAACAATGCTTCACACAAATGCAATTTCTTTGATAGTGCTATAAATGTCAAAAAATAATTTTAACACAGGATACTCCCATAATCCTCCTGATTTACCCATACCCTTTTCTCCATGGCAATCACTAAAATTTGAGCCTGAAGCTATCAGGCCTTTCTGTCCCTGGAACAGCAATTGCAGCATGTCCCCATGCCACTTCCTGATAGGTGTGTGACATTCTTTGGTGACAATCAAAAAATGGCACTTGCCCATCTACAGCAGTTTGTTAGCAAGGAGCCAAAGCACACCATCACTTTCCTCTGGTGAGTATGGATAGCACAGTTCACGTTTTTATTTTTGAAATCACTGAAAGCTCTGCTTGCACACTACGCTGAAGGACTCAGAGTGGCTTTGATAAGTATCTAATGACAGGTCTTCAGAGGTGTTACTCATAACAGCAGTGTCTTACTTAGCTCTTTCACAAGAACAGAGCAATCGGGATGCAGAGGAAGTGGGGCTCTCACCTTTCCAGGAAGCAGGGCATGGAGAGCTCGGTCAATGAGGTCACGTTCTTCCTGGATTTGCCTGTAATCCTCTGAGGTGTTCATCAGCAATTCACTCTCTGGCCTCTGAAGAATTCCTGTAAAGAAGGAACGTCAAATCATTGGTGCTGCACTTCTGAGCACACCCTTTACCACTACTATTGTTCACATGTAACCTCCTTACAGTCCCCCACCAAATCCCCTCTCCTTCCCCCAGGCAGCACCATCAGCTCCCCTCCCCACAACACCCACGGCCACTAGCCCTAGCAGCATGAGGAGCTCTGAGAACATGGAAGTAGACTGCAATGGCAACAGGATTAACCCCGGTCGGCTATGACCTTTAGAGTTTGTTGTGGTGCCATCAAACTCCCCCACCTGCACTGAGAATGTAATGGAACGAGGCTTTCTGACCTCCTAGGTATTTCTCCTGCTTTTTCCTGACTGCCATATTATGGTGCCAGTTCTGGAGAGCTTTGTGCTCTGCTGGTGGGGTCTGATGAACCTTTTTCTTCTTCTCTCCTCCATGGTCCTCTTTGAAAGCTCCTGCAGTAATATCTTGACGAGAAGCCTCAATAATATCTGCTATCTGAAGAGAAAGGAAATGTTAAATTAATCTCTCCATGCACACACTGCCACCATGAGAATGGGAGAGAGGAGAAGAAAATAATTCTTCAGATTGACAGTACTTTTACCCAATCACTCTGAGGGGAACAAAAATGGGGCACTAGGAACATACTCAGAACCGGTGGAAGGATTTTTCTGAGTAATCAGACTCGAGCAATAGCATTTCTGCAACACCAGCTCTTCCCTTGTGAGCCTGATGCCATCAGCAGAAGCACATATGGAAGAGGAAGCTTCAGTAATTCTTCCCTCCATGACCTCCTCTTGCACAGAGGACTTCAAAACCTGCTGGTGCAGTTTCTCTGAAAGCAAGCCCTCCTCCAGAGTATGACAAGGCTGGGAAAACCACACCCCAGGCCTGATCTGTTCCTGATAGGTGCTGGAAAGCACCAAAAAGTACTATAGGCACTGCACTCCACCGCTATAAAAAGTGCCGCACAGCAGCATTTTTGCAACTTCACAAACCAACCTGAGTGTTTCCTCTGGCCAAGGCTTCCATCTTGAACTCCTGAAGGCTCCCCAAAATGTGATGGGGGAGAATCTCTTCACAGCCATCACCAAACAGTCCTGGTCCTACAACACACACACAAAAAAAACCCCCAAAAAACCTCAGAGCCAGGTGACTAAAGCTAGGCTTAGCAAAACCAGAACCCAAAGATGAGATGTTTAACCCTACCAGAAAAAGTCGGTGGTTCCCTGGGTGCCTTTGGGAAATCAGGATATGCTACGAGGAGGTGCATCTCCTTCTTTGTCTCTATGGGTCGATACTTTCGAACCAAGTATTTCTTCCTAACTGGAATTCTGCCAGCATCATGGGGAAGGCGTGGAGCATGGAGCTTCGGAAAACAAAGAGCCACAACGCAATTAGGTACATCCTGACTCACCTTCATTCCTTCTAGGATATGCAGAGATGTCATATCAGTACAGGCTGTTTCTCCTCTAAGAGGCACGTTACATGACTGCAGAGATAGCAGCTTAGTCACTGTCTTACTTTTCTGGACTCTGCTTTATAACTTGGGTAGGGAAAAGAGAGTTTTAAATAATTTTCTCAATAATTTCCTGCTATGCCACTTGGTGTCAAATGCTTCCGCTCACACAGTTTGACCCGAGTTTTGGAAGTGACGCCGTGATAGTTACCAAACAACTGACAGATCTTATTAGACCAGAAAGTTGGAAACATTAACTTTGAAAAGGCAGATGACTTATCTTCCACTTGAAAAGATTGTGTAACGATCGATAATCCTTTACTTTTAGCAACTGAACCTGATGATCCAACAAGTCAGAAAAAGCAGGACAGACAAAACGGAATGAGAACTGAACTCCAAAAGCGAGTTTCAGTTTAAGTAAATGGACAGCACCTTCTGTTAAACACACAAAATGAAAGGAGGGTGGCAGTTCAGGTAGCTGTTTCTATCAGTAAAAATACATACTTTCTCCAGGTCTTCCACCTTAATTGCAAGTGCCTGGATGTCATCTCCTTGCAGAACAGAGGAAACGGGCTCAGGCTCTTCTGCAATTGTTGACGAGGACAGTTCATGTGTTTTTTCCTTCTTGTCTGAAAAACAGACAAAGAGACCTCCTCTTCAGTCTCCCAAGCAAACCCCATCTTCCTCTTTCATCCTGGTTATTCATTAACAGCTGAACTATGTTTTGTGCTGTTGTTTCAGGTTACACAGAAAAACTAAATTCAGCATCTCTTATAATTGGAAAATCAAACTCTGAGAAGGCACAAGGACCAAAGTGGGTCACTAGGATTCAACCGTCTCTAGATGAGAGACAACAGATGAGACAAATGCAGCCTGTGCTTCCTGCAGGTAGAAGAACAAATTCCAGGGAAGTTTCCTACTCCAGCTGCAAGAGCAAGCACACATCCCCCACACACACACTCCCCACGCTCACCAGGCACAGCTCAGCCACCGAGAGGGAGCTGCTGCATTTTCAGAAGCTCCCGAATATCCAAACAGCTCCTAAGCAGCAGAACCCCGGCAGGGCCGGGCGCAGGGCAGCCCCCAGGGGTTTGCTTCTCCCCTCACCCTCAGCCTGCCAGGCCCCCCAGCTCCCTGGCTCGCGGGGCATGGTGTAGCCTTCCAGGTAACCAAAAATAAATAATAACAATAAAAGCAAAGGGGGGTCACTGCGTGGGGAAGGGGCTGCTCATGGCGGCTCC